>NC_056745.1:237594542-237839542 GCF_019279795.1 Protopterus annectens
ACCTGAACCACACTTCCAGCTGAATGTCAGTCGCACACCCTCTAGTAACCTGTACCTGGGGCAGGTACTCCTTTTCCCCACTCTAGCCATAGGTCTGGCTGTTAAGATGTGCCATTGGTGGTAAGAAAGACAAAATGCTGAGAGACCAGTGGATTGAAAAAGCCTACATCCTACGTTTATGAACGCCTGCTATTCAGCCTTAACCTAACATTAGATAAAGCAGTGCAGTTACTCTGATTGAAAATGTTTTGGCATGGCTGAGTAAGCTGACGGAACTTGCAGAGGTTTCAGTACATGAACTGTATACACTAAAGAGATAGCTACACCCAGATAAGGTAGCCAATATCTGCAAACTCAGTCACACAGGTAGATGTTCATACTGCGTGTGATACCTCCACACACCTACCTAACTCACAGCAGTTCCCACCTTTAAAAGGTACATTTAAAAAGTGCAAAAAGTTTAGATATCTGGCAAGTTTGTCATTTTGTCTTGAAAGATGATGACAGAGAATGTGAAGTTCCACGTCTTTCTGCATTGTTTGCTACCTCATCAGACACCTAACTCATTGTGAATAATGACATGTTAGTGTCATTGCTACCTGAGAATTTGTATGAAACACATTTTTTTCTGATACACAATTACAACTTACAGATGTTCATATTTCTGCTGATAATAAATACACTACCTATACTGCTACTGAGCTTATTCTTGGCCTTTTTAAAAATGTTGTACGTGAAGTTGAAGTGTGTAAAAAGACACTGTCAGTTCAACAAGAGTCTCCACCACCTGCTCTTTCCAGTGAAAGATTTTGCATCTGCTCATGTAAAATTTACATTTGTCTTGCTTTAAATAGAAACATCCATCCTAGTTTTCCAAAGTACTGACTTAAGAGGATTGTTATGTTCAGCCGCAAATTGCCCATATCCATCATCTAGAACAAGGGGTCAGAATTTAAACCAAAAGACGAAAGATTAATATTGGTGGCCCAATATAGTGGACTTACATGCATGTTAGTTTACAAAGTCCATTAGAAACGTGGGAGAAACAGACAAGTGTAGGTTTTGTAAAACAGAATTGGAAACAGTCGCACATCTTGTTGCTGGCTGTCATGTACCAGTGACAGAAGGACTGTACACTGAAAGGCGTAATAATGTGGCAAGACTATTGCATTGGGGATTGTGCACACATTATAATATTGAAGTAGCTGAAAAACACTGGAAACATGAGACACAAAGCATTAAAGAAGATGACGTTTATATCACATGGGATCACCCATTACCAACAGTTCAAAAAACAGTTGTGAGAAAACCAAATGTAGGTGTTCGTGAAAAGAAGACAAAAGTAGCATTGAGAATTGAAATTGCTACACCCAATGACTACAGTGTCTTACGTACAGAGAAACACAAAGTCATGAAATACCAGCATTTGTGGCAGAAACGAGGACAGTGTGGAAAAAGAATATCCAGACAGTTACAATAGTAGTAGGTCTTATAAAAAAGAATTTACAGATGTTCTTCATTCCACATTGCTGCAGTCCTAACTATTGGGTAGTCCGCTGTCCAGTCGGCCCGAATACCAAAGTATATGGCTGACGTCGGTCAGGGCGCATTAGACTGACGTCAGTACGTCAGGGTACTAATGCGCATGACCGACGTCATATCCTCAGTCTTTTTTGCCGCATGGTCCGATGCAGAAGCAGTTTTGCGAGTGCAGGTTGGCGTTCTGAAATTTTCTGAAGTCGGAGTTTCAGACCGAATCAAAGTTGGCTAAGTACCCGTTGGGGAACATTTTGGTTTTTCTTGCCTCAGTATTTAACCGGATGTCAGAAAAAGTGAATAACTGTATTTCTTGTGGGAAACAGATATCTCATAGGGATTACCATACCTTGTGTATACCTTGTTTAGGGCCTGAGCACGACGTTGTTGGATGCCGCTCTTGTGCTAGATTTAACAAACGCACTATTAAGAGAAGGTTAGACTGTGCCAGGTTAGTGTTTGGGAAGCGTTGTAATTATAAAATGCCGTCGGATGCTCCGGCGCCCGCTTCGTCAAACAGCGAAAGGACAAAACAGCGAAGCCTAGGGTTGATGAACCGGCAGACCCGGACGCCGGTTCTTTAGAAGGCTCAGTGGAGCCAGAGGTTTTGCCAGGAGTTTCTTTGGAGTCTCAGGCAGAGACTTTACTGTTACAGGATGTGCCTTCTCAGGAGGTAGGCCAGGCTGAGGGGCTTCTCAGGTAACTGTTCTTCCCTCTCTTCCCAAGGTAGTTTGAGCCTCTCCTTCTGTTTCCAAAACTTCTTTGAGAGGTAGGCCAAGTTTAGCTTCAGTGGGGCTTCTCCTATCACTTCAGGTTCTGTGCCTAAGAAACATATGCTTAAAATGGCAGAAGATTTGTTTACTATGATTAGCGGTTCTATGCCCTCCTGATAAGAGGCCTAGGGTGGAACCTGAGTTTGAGAGTTTTGAACAGTGTTCAGAGGCTTCTGAGTCTTCTGCGAAGACTTGCAGGAGTATCCTCCTTATTCTGATTCTGATGTGGATGATTCCACTCCTACAGCTTCTCCTCCTGAGGATTTCTCATTTTCAGAGACTCTGCATTCCATGAGGGAGCACTTTAAATGGGAAGGCCAAGATTACTCTGATTCCAGGAAAAGGCTTAGGGAATTCTTGTTTACCCCAGCATAGGCCCTTAGCTATACCTCCTGTGTTGAATGTGGTGGAAGATGTTTTTGCAGAGGCTTCCCTGAACCCTGATTCTTTGCCTCCTGCTCCTGTTAAACCTGATAGGTACTATAGGGTGCCTGAAGCTCATAAGTATCGTTTTAAGAGTCCTAGGGCAGACCCGGAAACTGTTTCTCAGGGACCTAAAGGTGTTAAGGCCTCTGTTGTTAAAAACCCTGTTCCCACTGATAAAGAGGCAAGGGCTTTGGATAGATGGGGAAAGAAAGTGTATACTTCTTCCACTTTAGCCATGAGGGCGTTGAATTGTCAGTTTCACATGCTAAAATATCAAAATTATCTCCTTTCACAATTGAAATCTAAGGTGGATGCTTTGGCGGAAGGTATTGAGTGTAAAGAGTTGCTGGATTTAGTTCATGTGTCTGAACAAGTGGGTAAGCATTCTTTGCAATGTGGTTTTGATGCTGTACAGGCCTCCTCGAGGGTGGCTGCCACTAGTTCTGTTCTTCGCAGGCATGCCTGGTTGAGGGATCAGAATTTAGCTGAGCATGTTAAGACAAGGATTTTGGATGCTCCTTTACAGTCTGATGTGTTGTTTGGTTCGCCTGTGGAAGCAGTTTTAAAGAAAATGGAGGACAAAGCTAAGTCTATGCAAACTGTTAAAGATTTTTTGCAGGTGCAGCCACCAAAGTTTAGTAGAAATTGGCCTACTAAGGGATGGACATATCCTGCTTATGATTCCCAGTCTAGGGGTAGGTCTAGACGTGGTAGGGGCAGAGCTCAAGGTTCTTTTAGGCCTAGAACAGGGAGTTCACCTGCTCAGACTTCTGGTGAGGGCAGGGGTCAGTCCTTTCGTAAACAGACCCAATGACCTGCCTTTTCAGCTGCCAGTAGATTCTCGTCTGGCAGCTCCTTTGGGAGGAAGACTGTCTCTTTTCAAAGAAAATTGGGATTTAATTACTCAAGACAGATGGGTGTTGGATATCATTCACCACGGTTACAGGTTTTATTTCCATACATTGCCCCCTCTCAAAGGCATGCCAGACGTTCCTCCTCCACAAAGGAAAGAGGCTCACAAGCAAATTTCTCTGTTACTCCAAATAGGGCCATTCAGCCAGTCCCTGTATCAGAAAGGGGCCTAGGATTTTATTCTCGGCTGTTCCTAGTACCAAAGAAGGGGAACACGTGGAGACCAATTTTGGATTTATCTATCCTCAACACTTATCTGGACATTCCCAAGTTCAAGATGTTGGCGTTACAACAGCTTTTACCTCTGCTGGGCAAAGATCACTGGATGGTAACTTTAGATCTCAAGGAAGCTTACCTTCATGTGCCTATAAGACTAAGTTGCAGGAAGTATCTGCGTTTTCGAGCTGGAAATTCTCATTATCAGTTCTCTGCATTGCCCTTTGGCTTATCTACTGCCCAGAGTATTCACAAAGGTTCTGGCTCCAGTGATAGCTTACTTCAGGCTAAAAGGAATTCAAATCTATCCTTACTTGGACGACTGCCTGATTCTGGCTCAAGAAAAGGAAGACCTTCTACAGCATCTGGAATATGTTATAGCAGTGCTAAGATGCCTAGGGTATTCTGTGAACGAAATAAAGTCCAGTCTAGTACCCTCTCAAGACATGTGCTTTCTGGGTGTGAGACTGAATACAGCAGCCCAGATGGCCTTTTTAACCCCGGACAAACAAAAGAGTCTATCCTTTACTTCCATCAACTATCTCATCAGTCCGTGCTGACTGCAAGGACAGTCCTTCAAGCATTAGGGTTCATGGCATCTTGTATTCTGGTGCTTCCCAATGCCAAACTGCATATGAGGAAGCTGCAATGGTATCTCAGAAATGTATGGACACAGCACTGCCAGGATTTGGACACTGTCATTCAAATAATACCTTGCCTTCAAAAAGAAATTTTGTGGTGGGCTCAGGAATGTCACCTAAACAAGGGACTCTCTGTGACCCGGCCAGAGGCGAGTCAGATTTTAACGACAGATGCCTCGGACATTGCTTGGGGAGCTCATCTAAATGGAAAGTGGATACAAGACAAGTGGCCTGCCAGACTACAGCATCTACATATCAACATGAAGGAGATGTTAGCAGTCCAGTTTGCATTAATGGCTTTCAAGGAGTTACTTCTTCCAGGGCAGGTGTTGATTCTAACAGACAACACAACTGTCATGTGGTACATCAACAAACAAGGGGAACACATTCTTATCCTCTATGCAGGCAAGCAATGATTTTATGGGAGACTGCGCTCAGCTTGCAACTAACTCTTCAGGCAAGGTTTCTGCCGGAGCACAGAACTCCTTAGCAGATGTGTTAAGCAGACAAATCATGGATCCCCACGAGTGGAAACTGGATCTTCATGTATTTCAGAAATTGACAGTGTCATGGGGAACTCCAGACATAGATCTGTTCGCTTCTCCACTAAACCACCAGCTGCCAAAGTTTTGCACAAAGGGGTTTCATCACACAGCTTGGAAAGTGGATGCTCTTTCTTTCAGTTGGAAAAATCTTCATGTGTATGCCTTTCCACCTCTGCCTCTTCTTCCAAAGGTGCTCTTAAAGGTCAGACAAGACAAGCCAAGGATGATTTTAATAGCTCCAGATTGGCCTCGGCAACACTGGTACCCACTACTAAGGAGTCTGGTAAGGAAGCCTCCATGGCCTTTACCTTTGATTCCACATCTGTTATCTCAGAAGGACGGTCATCTGCTCAATGTCAAGCTTCACTCTCTTCATCTAACAGCCTGGCATATTCTGTGTTGAAACACAGCAGGTCTCAACTTCCTCAACAAGTTTTAAATGTGATTATGGAAGCTAGAAGACCTAGTACAAGGAAAGTGTACGCAGAAAAATGGAAGAGATTTTTATTTTGGAGTACAGCAAAGAATTTGGAGATTTCTGAGCCTAATTTGAGTGTGGCTCTTCAATATCTTACTGAGTTATTGGACAAAGGTTTGTCCTTCTCTTCCATTAAGATTCATGCTGCAGCAATTTCAGCTCACTATGATTGTGACCCACCATTGTTTTCGCATCCTTTGTTCAAGCAGTTTCTTAGAGGGGCAAAGAATATAAGACCCCACGTAGAGCTCCTACTCCTGCTTGGGATCTCAATTTTGTGTTGGAAAAACTTACTCTACAACCTTTTGAGCCTGCGGCTACTGCTGAATTGAAATACTTGTCATGGAAGACTGCTTTTCTGTTGGCTATTACTTCTGCAAGAAGGGTGTCTGAGTTGCAGGCCCTTATGGCAGTAGAGCCCTTTTGATTTTCCATAAGGATAGGGTATCATTACGCACTAATCCTTCCTTTATGCCTAAGGTGGTTTCTAGTGTGGCTTTAAACCAAACTATTCATTTGCCTACTTTTTATGCAGACCCCCAAAATAAAGGGGAAAAGATTTTGCACACTTTAGATGTACACAGGCAATTGCTATTATTTAAGCAGGACTAAGGATTTTAGGCAGTCTCAGCAGTTGTTTGTTTCTTTTGCTTTGAGTTCGCAGGGCAAGCCTGTGTCAAAACAAACTATTTCTAGGTGGATTGGGTTTTGCATTGCATTTTGTTATTCCCATCATGGCAAGGAGATTCCAGCTGGGATTAGGCCTCATTCCACTAGGGCTACTGCCACTTCAACAGCATTTCTAAGGGGTGGCAACTAAGGATATTTTGGAGGCAGCTACTTGGAGTTCAGTGCATACTTTCTCTAAGCATTATCACCTTCCTCTCTACTCTAAGTCTAGGGCTGGTTTTGCCACAGCTATTTTGCAAGGCATGTTGTCAGCTCCTGCTTCTTTATGATTTGCCAGCCTCCCTTACCTCTGCTTTGGGATTCTACCCAATAGTTAGGACTGCAGCAATGTGGAATGAAGAACATAGTACAGTTTTGTACCTACCATAAATGTAGATGTTCGAGGATCCACATTGCTGCAGTCCAATTTACCCTCCCTCCTTCCCCTCTGTGTTTAGGGTGGTTGTGTAGGTGAGGTTATATGCTTATAATTTTGTATATATTGTACATATTTTTGGTGCAGGTATATTGGGCCTTGTCTTTTTAGGGTCTTCTGACATCTGGGGCAAGAAAAGACTGAGGATATGACGTCGGTCATGCGCATTAGTACCCTGACGTACTGACGTCAGTCTAATGCGCCCTGACCGACGTCAGCCATATACTTTGGTATTCGGGCCGACTGGACAGCGGACTACCCAATAGTTAGGACTGCAGCAATGTGGATCCTCAAACATCTACATTTATGGTAGGTACAAAACTGTACTTTGTACTTAGATATGTTACCGATATATGTAACTCCATACAAATTGCGGATGGAGTCAATACTGGGCACATTGCAGGTGCTGCAAAGAGTACTTCTGGCTAACATCAAAGACTGAAACAATACTAATTTCATGAACTTTAACTATACTTTGACTTAGGAATGGGGTCCATTCCCATCATGGCATAAGAAACCCAAAAGACTTGAAGAAATTAAAAAAGGGGTATAATGTATCCTGAAAAAAAAAAAAAAAAAAAGAGTACTAGACAGCATGAAGAAATGTGGCATCCATGAAATGGTCATAGACAGCAGAAGGAATGTCATTTTTGTATTCTGTTCTGTGCTCTTCCAGTCAGTCTAGTACCTCAAATATCTTGAATGACAGTATTTCACCCCTTGTACAACATCCTGGAAGATGTGCTAGCAGCTACCTATCTGTCTGCCTCCAAAAGTGTTTGGCAGTGGCATGCAAACATAGAAGACCAGCAAACATTACAGACACTCCTACTAGGGACTGTAAACATAGCTCAAAGATTCTGCAGCATCTTCAGACCTTTCCCTGCAGATAGGATCCTTTTTTCTCTGGTGGCTTTTTGTAGGTCATCTTTCCATCAAATTTTGTGTCATTTCTTCTTTTTCTTATCATCTTTCTTGGGGAGAAGATGTTCCCCTAAAGAGCTATATGACTACTTGAATGCCTGCAGTACAGTGCCCAATTTCCTCTGCTTCAGCCATGGCTTCTCTGCTTTTACAGGCTTTTCTAGTAAACTGCACAAATCTGAAAATCCACTGATAGATGGGAACTCTGCCAAACAAAAAAGTCACTTGGTGTAATAATTTTATTTATTTATTTATTTAACATTGGTTTACTGGGAAAGTCCAACTTGGAACGAGCCAGGTTTCAGCGGAGGCCTGGGAAGAAATGCTCCAGATGCATGTCTTTGTAACATGGGAGGAAACCCACATGAATGCAGGGAGGACATGGAGACTCGACACAGAAGGCACCCCATCCGAGAATATAACCGGAGAACCTCTTGCTATGAGGTGAAAATGTTAACTGCTGCACCACTGAGCCGTCTTGAAATGGGATTTGGTGACCACATTCAAAATAGCTCATCAGGAATGCATGAGACAAATTTCTGGAACAACAACAGTTTCCCCATCAAGCCTTGCTGTCAAAATAGTGCTTAGTTCTAGAACACAAATCAACAGAAGATATACCTTTTGCCAATGGGGCATTTATTTATTTAAATTTGTTGACCGGGAGTGTCCGACTAGACATAGGTCCATTTTCAGCAGAGGCCCGGGGAGAAAAGCTCCACAAAATATAATATTTATCTTTCTAGGTTCTTGGTAGCAGCTCTGGGGTCAGTGACCATTGACTGACTGCCTATGTCAAAATAGAAAACAGGTAATGATGGCACAGATCGACACCCCTTTTATTCAGGACACTGGAGAGTGTCTCCATACATAGGAGATGTCAGCCTGTGCCCTAACGTATGCAGAACTTTGAGAATCAGGATGGTCAGGCAGATGGCAGCCTGATGGACTATGCACATTCCTGATAAGGCAGCACTTCTTTTTTGTTAAAGTAGCACCAGAACTTAGATTATAAGTATCACAACCATTTTGTTCTGAATGCAAGCTCCAGTACCACTGAAATTCAAAATGTAGGCTGAAGTCTACTGTTTTCTTAAGTATTGTGATGTAGGAAGTGTAAACACCACCTTCTTCAAGATGAGAAATGCTCCTTGGTCCATTTCTCAAGGAGGAACTCAACCTTATTGAAATAAAAGTGGAACTAGTTGGAGCTTTTAGGGGATTGGTCTTCAAGGATGGGCCATATTTCCCAAGTACAGCTGTGTCCCGGGGTTGAAATTTCCTGGTTCAGTATGCTTAAATATAATGTGAAAATAGCTCCTGACTTCAGGCAACAAGGATAATTCTGTTAGTCAAAAGTGCTGCCTAGAAGGCATAGCAGGTGTGTACTTTTCTGCTAACTGACCCTTAGTGGGTTTCTAAGCCTTGTTACAGCAGTGGTCCTCAGGTCTGTGGATTGAAGCTTCCTTTTATACCAGTGTTTCCATTTTATGCCTTGAGTATAGGGGAAATATAATGTCTTTAGGCTGAAAACAGGCCAACAATCAGTTAGAGAAGTAAAAGGCTTTCCTATAGACAGTGGATTGTGAAGTCAAAGGAGAGTTTGTTATTTTCAAAGGCACCTAGGCCTTTAATAACAGAGTCTGGTTTAATGGGGGTCATTTACATAGTATGTATGTGAGAGTTGCTAATTTCTAAACTATACGATAATACATTTTGGTTTAGCTTTAGACTACAATCCTAACACCAAGAGTTTATTTGAGTTAGACACCCTTAGAGAATACAAGTGGCTTCAGAGAAGTTGATGAGTGCTCCAATCATGCAGTTGTCCATTCATTTGGGCAGTAAAATGCCTTTGTAATTTATTTTTTGATGTTAAAACCCACACCCAACTTGGGAACTGATGCCATTTTTTTTTTGTGAGGAACGACTGCCATAATAATTTGGATGAGGTAAAAGGCTTTCCTAATGACAGTGGATAGTATACACAAAGGACAGTTTGTTATCCACAAAGGTGCCTAGGCTTTTAATAACCGTGCCTGGATTAATGGAGTGTCATTTATGTATTAGGTGTGTGAGAGGCCCTGTTTTCTAAACTGTATGATGATACATTTTTGTTCAGCTTTAGACGTTGATCCTGATACAATGAGTTTGCCCGAGTTGAACACTCTTAGAGACTGGAAGTGTCTTCAGGGGAGTTGATGATTGCTCCAAGCTTGTAATTGCCCATGAATGTGGGCAGTAAAAGGCTTTTGATGTTGATTTTGACATCAAATAAGTAAATTACAGTAGATGCTTCTTGAGGTACACCACTGCTGACAAGTCTCTCTCAGAGGATAAGGTGTTAGCAAGTCTTACAGAGTGGGTTCTGTCAGTAAACCAGCTGGTAATCCCATTGGTTCCAGACCAGTTTGTCCAGGTTGCCAGTGATACCACAGTGAGGTATAATGTTAAAGGCCTTAAATTAATTGAGGTAAATTGTGTGCATAGAATTACTATCCTCCAGTGGTTCTATGACTATTCCAAATTAGTAAACTAGGTTTAATTAACAGAGCCAAACTGGTATGGGTCAAGGGACAGTAGCTTCCCTATGTTCCTGCTGATGAAGTTCATGAGGATGCATTTAATCTCTCTGCAATGATGCAGATGAGGCCATGATCCCTGGTGGAACTTTCCTTGGGGGGGGGAGCTACTACAGCTGTTCTCCAGGCTTGTCTTACATATTCACTGGAGAAGGTACAGTTGAATAGTTCAAGGCAAAAGTCTAATAGGAAATATTTCTTACTAACCAGCAAACAACCCAGCATGCTGTATGGACCCAAAGGGAGGGTGGTTTTGGTTATGGAGAGCTTGTTTAATATTTGTTCTGATGTGATTTCCATATGTGGGTCATTTAAGTATATTTGTAGAAGTGAAGATTGAGTGAGAACAATTTCCACATGTAGGAGAGGGTTACCTTACCCTAAATACTTTTCTTTTTTGTCAAAGTTAGTGATATGCATTGTCAGCAGGATATTTTGATTATGATACTTGAGACAACACACCACTGGATCAGTAATCAAGCAGCCTCGATCCCAATAATCAAGCAGCCTCAATCCTCATCACTGGCAACAGTGGGGGACATGCACTGAGAGGATTGAGGCTCCTTGATTACTGGTCCAGTTGTGGGTCATCACAATACATATAGGTTCATAAGTAAGTTCTAGGCTGGCTGGCCTTGTGGGCTATTTTTATCCTAGACAATTTCCCTTTCAAAGGTGAGAATCAAACCATGTACCTTGTGTCTATGAGCTAAACATGTTAGCCAGTGCACTAGCCCCAATCCTGATCCAAACCCTCCCCGACAACAGTGAGAGGACAGCACCTTTTGCTTAAACCACATTGCAATCTGTTGAGCTGAAGTATTTTTTGTTGGGAAAGGTGCTCTTGCATACGAGGCTGGGTCATTGAGAGATGAGGATATACATGTGCATTACAAATTTTACACTGAGGACTGACAGCAGACTTTAACTATAGTCCTAGAAAACAAAGATATAGGACATGCTGGTCTTAGAACAGCATGTTGGTCCATAAGACTTCTCTGTCTTTATTATGATATTGTTTGCAGGTATAATGGACAATCGTGCAGCTGATTGTTTCTCTTAACTTCCACTGCCTAGTAAAGGTGCCACTACTATGGATACAGAAGTGTCAGTGATGAATGTCTTCATATTGCAAACAGCTGTACCTGTGTCAACTTATAGCTGCCTGCTGTTCTTCACTGAATTAAGTAAACTGCTCATCTACCTTGTGAACAGTTTGTTTGTGTGAATGGATATCTTGAATGTGAGGGAGATTGACTGTCTCCAGGGTTGGGGAATATGCCCCTTCCCAGGGACTGTGCAGTCTAGGATTTGGTATACATAATTAGCCAAGTGTGTGGGGAGAGCAATGTTTTTTTTTTTTTTTTTTTGCATGCAGCGAGGATGTTCTTTGCTTGTGCGCAGTGAACAATCAGTCTTTGCATTGTCAACCTTTTGTGGTTGGTGTTAGTGATGTCGATGTTTGGGTGTTTTGAACAACTTAACTGCACCTGTGTATGTACGTGTGTGTGTGTGTGTGTGTGTGTGTGTGTGCGTGTGTGTGTGTGTGTGTGTGTGTGTGTGTGTCATATATATATATATATATATATATTGACACACACACACACACATATGTGCGTGCATGCATATATTTAGAGAAATTGATTTTGTGTGTGTGTGTGTCAAACGATAGAGGAAAAAAAAGAAGAGAATGCATCCTAATATTCCTTGAAGCAGAGTTCATAGAAACTGCTGAACAGATTAAAATCTTTATGAACCACATGCTCTTGTAAAAGTGTAGGAGTACCGCATTGAAAAAGTGCATGATTAACCGTGGACGTGAACCTAGACCTTCCAGATCACCTTTCTGACTGTTCTCTCACTAAGCTGAGAACTAGCCAAGGTAGTCTTAAGTATTATCTCATTCCCCTACATGGGATACAAGCAGACAAAGAAACTGCACATACACATTATGTGTTTAATTAACTATATTTATATATTTATCTGTTATCTTATTTTTCTCTGGCAATTGAACTAGTATTCAGAGAGCTTTTCCGACATGACCCAAACTCATTTTGCTGCACATACAGAGTTAAGTGTTAGAACACCTTCCTTCCCCAGTGCAATATGTCGAGCAATCAGACAACGAGGGGGAAAGGAGAGAGTGGGTCATTGTGCTTCCTGAAACAGAGAACAGATTAGTTATTATTTCAAATAGAAGGATTAGGAGAAAAAAGCCCAGTATGAAACTGAAGAAGTGTGTGCTTCAACCAGGACTTGAACTTAAACCAACGGAGCCACCATTCTGGCTGCTCTGCCATCAAGCTGTTGAAGCAGTCTAAAAATTGTCCAGGGTGTTTCAGATTATCATTTGCATTTCAGCTGGTTTCATTGCTTTGTGTGTATCACATATGTACAAGGGAGAGATACAATGGCAATTTTCAGTATTTTGAAAATTATTGTATAGTCTAAGCTTCATAGATTTTAGTGCACCCTCACAGCGTTCACAGCTGAATCCTACTCAGCACTATAAATATCCATTTACATCATCTCATTATATAACCTTTTATTTACAAACATTATGGTTTGTGTCCCACACCTCCATAAAGACTCTCTCTTGCAAATGATTCAGACAGGCAAAACTGTTCACTTAATTTGCACTTCACTGGCACGTGTATATTACTGGCCCAAGCATTTCAGACCACTGCTGCTGTAATTCAACCATTCAGCATTGACTTGTTTATACTTTTCATGCTGGAAAATTATAAGCATTGTGTGAATTATACCTCATCAATAATTAACAATGAATGTTTTTCCCTGTGACATTCAACTGTTGCCAAGTACCATAGGTTGTTGCTAAAAATTATACAGTTTGCTTTTGCATGAAACTGTTTCTGTTAGATGTTTTATTTAGTTACTTTTTTATACTGCAGACAAATATTTATTGACGTGAAGCATACTGCATTGCAACACATATTGCACAAATTATGTAAAGCATTTTAGACTAGCACTTATTTCATACAGAACACAATTTTGTGTCACAAGGGCACAGACTGTTTACTTCTGTATACTATTTTTATACAGATTACGGAAACAAAACACAACACCAGGAGCAGTGGATCGTATCATTGCCAAGTAAGGTGTAAGCTGATTAAATGAGGGTGATGATATTAAGAGCAGTGTGTTATACGTCAGACACTGAACGTTGCAGTGGAGTAACACATGTATCTCCATGTGAGTTCTTAGATCTTCAGAGCTAACATGTGGCTTGTACATTTCACACAAAACTCAGAAGCCTTTACATGTGGAAGAAACTGCTACTGCACTGCACAGTGTTATGTATTCTGTGTGACAGTATAACTTAGATGTAGAGTACATCTTCTGCAGCAGAATGAATTAAGCGTTATGTTTTAAAAGGCATCGTAGTCTCTAGGAATGTGCTGATATGCAAAAAAAATTAATAAGTTGTCTGAAAACATTGTGATATGAAAGCAACCATGCAAGGAAGATTGTTGTTGGAGTTTAATAACAAATGTAGAGATAGAGTTGAAAGGAATTTAGGGAATGCAAGACAAATTTTGGGAATATTCTATATGTGATAGCATATTTGAGGTACTGAAAATGTAGGAATGAAATGTAATAAAATCTGGAAACCAGGAAAAGCTATTGA
Organism: Protopterus annectens; assembly: GCF_019279795.1. Lineage (NCBI taxonomy): Eukaryota > Metazoa > Chordata > Ceratodontiformes > Protopteridae > Protopterus > Protopterus annectens. Next base: position 237,608,330 of record NC_056745.1, read on the forward strand.
TAAGTTCAATGAGCAACATGTAATCATTCGTGGCTCCAGACATAAACAAGTATTGTACATTTCTGTGCAAGTAAGTAAGAAGCAGGTCATCTTGGAGGCATACAGGTTATGTAAGGGGAAACCCAAGGCCAGTAAATAGCTTCATAAAGTGCACTGAGCCTTGACAGCGTAGAAGTCCAAAATGAACATTTCTTGTGAGGCATACAGGAAAAGTGACACCGAATTGTTGTAATGGGACCAGTAGAAAGCTCCTAGTAGGGTGAACAGGATGGAGGGCAAAGAATATCATAACATGCTGGAGGAGCAAAACCTCTTCTCACAAGAGAGCAAAGGATATGGGGCTGAGGATGTGATGTGGTAACACATGAAAATGTCAAGCAGATGGTGGGGGGGTTCCTGAACAAGAAGGACACAGCAGGAGAAAAAAGGCCACAGGCAAGATTTATAGGGACAAGCCACTCCATATATTTAAAAAAAGTCCTATTTTATAGTGAGGAACGTGAAGCCATAGGCTGGAGAAGCTGAAAGGGTTGTGGAGTGTGAATCCATAGAGGAAGTGATGAAGGCTTTGGTACAGGTATAGAAGGAACGAGGAAGGAGGATATGGACTTGAGTGGAGGTTGAAAGATGACTGAACTTAAAGGGAATTCTACGATCTGCATCTCAGTAATGAACCCTTAATAATGAGAAGTATCAAAAGCAAAATATCCTGCTGACAATGCAAATCACTAACTTTGACGAAAAAAAAAGTGTTTAGGGTAAACCTTCCTCCACAGACATCCTGCTGGTCAGCTTTTACTCTCTGTTTTCTAACAAATACTGAGATTTACTCCTTACTTATCTTACTTCTCAAGTATTTGGTTCTTTCTCTTATATTTCATTCTCTTTTTCTAGACTTACTATTCCTGTTATTTGTCTCCTCCTGTTTACTTTCAGTGGCACTGCATGCCTTCAAGGAAGGCACCCTTGCTTTCCCTTCCTTACGTTTATTTCTTATTGTCCCAGACACTTGTTAACCCACTTTCAGCTCTGAGCCAGTATCCATGCCTGAGTCACCATCGCCTCAGTGCACTCATCTTCCTCTTTAAAAAACAAAAGTGTGCTTTTCTTTATATTTTTCTATACTAATGTTCCTGCAACTGAATAGATCTATAATTTATGTAACAGTGATGTTTGCAGTTGGAACATCTGTCTTAGGGCTTTATATTTATTTAAAAATTATTTATAAACATTTTGCCAACACAAAACAAAGACCTTTGTCTTCTGTTATTGCTCCATTGTCTTAGACCACAGCATACCTGTTGGTATTCTCTTCTGACAGTTGGGGTCCGTTGATTGCTTTTACCAGTCTCTTGTCTCCTTTCCTTAAGATTTGTTCTCTTTTTCCCCAGACAGTTTATAAAACAGTCTCATTTCTGAGACAGTCTTTTATTTTTCCTGAGCTGCAGTCCTGCATTTTGGGCTTCGTGTTTCTCATTATTTTTGTGCCATTTGCAGGGGGGGGGGTGGCCTAAGGGCTTAGCAGTTCAAAGTGCATAGAAAGCTCTATGTCATTAAGCAGTTGGTTAAACAGACATGTGCAATGTTGTATTGTTTATATCACTAGTAGTCTAGATAACTTGATACTGGACTATTATTAGTGTATTTAATTTAAATTACAAACTAAAGATACTAATAAAAATAGAGAACATATTTGGTGTTACCTGAAGAAAAGCACCTACCTTTGCTTCAAAGCCACTTCACTGATTGCTTTCTGGTGACTTTAGCTTCCTGCTTGGTGTAACCCACTCTGTTCATCCTCAGTATGCTCAAGTTCACACCACACCTATACGATACCCTAATTTCCACCCACCCCCACATAGTCTAAACTTATACATCCAAAGCCACATCCATCTTGGCAACTAACCAACCAGTTAAATCCAACATCTAATTAGCATATTCCTAAATCCATCTTCAGCTGTCAGTTAACCTTTTACCACGCCCTCACATGCCCTCACTCTCATTCAGCCATGCCTTTTCTACATCTGTCAGTCCTGATCGCTCTTTCCTAACCCACCTATCCTCCTTTCCCAGCCACACCCACACAAACCAACTGTTCTCCCACCACTTTTTCAACTGTTTAATCTGTCACCCCAAACAGGGCTGTAACACAACCCTCTATAACTCCATCACACTACCTTACTGCCTTCTTTTATTACTTTAAGCACAAGAGCCAAAATCTACAAACTTTAAAACAAAAATACACTTCCAAAAACAACTCTATAATCCATTCCCCCTCATCATACAATTAACAATAGTGACATACACACCAATCCAGGACCATAGGTTCATAGGTAGGTACTAGGCTATCTGCCCGAGGGCGTTTATAAGCCTAGCCAGAGTGTGTTGGCTTTCGCCGCCCCATTGATTAATTAACTGATCCTCTGTCAAGCAGAGCCAATGAAGTGATCCCAGGGGTGTATTTTCTGTTACCCATCCACTCGTCAAGGTTTCTCTTGAAGAGTGTTAGTGAGGGGCTCTGCTTGATGTAGTTTGGAATTTTGTTCCAAAGCATGGGGAGTCTCTGTGACAGGAATCTATCCCTCCAGCATGTTCTATTTATTGTTGTGGCGAGGTTTAGTTCCCTACAGTGTCTGGCTTGCAATGACTTGGATTTCTTTATGTGGAGCATGTCCATCAATTCTGAGTTGGACATGGCTTTGTAAGTCAGGCAGAGATCACCTCTGAGTAAGCAATATGCCACTAAGTACAGCCGGAATTTTTTCAGTCGGGCTGCATAGGACATATGTTTGAGGCCAATAATCCTCTTGGTGAGGTACTTTTGTGGTCTTTCCAGCTGTTGGAAGTGTCTTGTGAGGTACATCCCAAATGGGGCATTGTACTCTATGATGGGTCTAATCAGTGACGAGTAGAGGGGCACTATAACCTCTTTATTTCTAGATGCGAACCCTTTAGTAATTAGATGGGCCACATAGAAGGATTTCATAACTACATTGGCAATATGATTGTCAAAGGAGAGATTACCATCTACCTGGGTCCCCAGATCTCTTATTACCTCTTCTGTATTAAGTGGGCTGCCTCCTATGTGGTAATTCGTGGGTGTTTTGTTTTTCCCAAACGGGATGGCTATGCATTTTTTGGCATTTAGCTTGAGGCCATGACTTTGACACTAGGTCTCCGTCTCATAAGGCCCTTTTGGAGGATGTCCGTGTCAGTCGGAAAGTCAGTTATGGCTCCCAGTTTGCAGTCATCGGCGAACTTGGTTAGCCATAGTCCTCCTGTGTTTGCCTGTACTTCTGAGAAGTATATGCCGAACAGTAGGGGTTCCAGGACCGAGCCTTGCAGGACACCACTTGTGACTGGTTTAGAGTCAGACCTGGAGCCCGCTATTCTTACCGTGTGAGTTCTGTCTGTAAGCCAGTTGGCAACCCATCTCATGACGTATGGGTTTATGTTCAGGCTGGTGAGTTTTTCTGTAATACCCGAGTGGGGAATGGCGTCGAAAGCCTTGGCGAGGTCAAGGTAGGCTGTGTGAACCACCTTTCCCTCATCTATGGCCTTGGTGACCGCCTCAAAGAAGTCAACCAGGTTTAGTAGGCATGATCTGCCCTTAACAAAGCCGAACTGGGTCAGGTCAAGTGTTTGGAGGTTCCCAGTTTCTTTGTTATGAGTTCCATGATGATGTGCTCCATAGCTATGCAGACCAGGCTAGTCAGGCTTATGGGGCGATAGTTACCAGGGTCATTTGTGGCCCCTCCTTTGTGGAAAGGAATAACCATTGCTGTGCACCATTCTATGGGCATGTAGCCTGTGGAGAGGCTGAGGTTGAACAGCGTGTTTAGGTGGGGGTTAGTTTGTTCTGTAGTTCGTGCAAGATGCAGCCTGGGAAACCATCTGGTCCCATTGACGCTATGTTTTTGGCTTTTGAAAGGGCTGTTTTCATCTCTGCGTCTGTGATTTTTGGGACACTACACTTTTCCGGTGTTGTTGTGGGCCATTTTGAAGGTGAAAGGGGGTGAAGTTTGCACTGAATCTATCTGCCAGGATGTTGGCAATATCAGTAAGTTCAGTATATTTTGTGCTATTTTGCACTAGTTCAGTGCATATCTGCGAGTTGCCACTTAGATTCTTAACATAGCTAAAGAAGGCTTTGTGGTTATCTTTTGAATCCTCAGCTATTTTACTTTCGAAGTTAACCTTGGATGATTTCATGAGGGACCTTAGTTTCTTACTGATACTGATCAGGGATGTCTTTCCTTCTTGGGATTTGCTTTTTTTCTGAACTAGTTTGCTCCTCCTATTGTATAGCCTGTTTATTGCAGGGGTCCACCAAACTGATTTCCTTCTCTTAGAGGAGTGAGTCTTGGTTTTGCTAGGGATGGCATGATCCATGCATCCTTGTAGGTGCTCATAGAGTGCATTTGTAAAGGTTTCTGTATCTTGGGCAGTGTTATCCTTTAGCATGGCGGCTGTGAAACTTACCACCTCTGTCTTAAGTAAGGTGAAGCTTGCTTTAGAAAAGTTTTTTTACTGCAGTTTCCTTAGTTGGGGGTGGTGGTGGGGTGTGGACATCCAGAGTGATTAGTTTATGGTCTGATCTAACCAGTGACGGTTTGACCTCTGGTGTGGAACACCTGTTGCCCATGTTGGTGATGACCTGGTCCAATATGTTTTCACCTCTGGTAGGGGAGTTTACCAGCTGATCCAGGGCATTTGAGTTGATGAATTCCAGAAAGTGCTGGGCCTGGGAATTTGTACTCGAGTAGTTTTACAAGAGAATGGTAGGGTAATTGAACTCACCAAATATCAGGGTGTTCGGTAGGACCTTCATGTTTTCCAGTGTCTCCAGAAAGGTGGAGTGGTGGTCCTGGGTCATGGAGGGTGATCTGTAGCAGGCTACAATTTGCATTGCAGGCTACAATTTGCATTGCAGATTTGCCCGATGTTAGTTGCACGTGCATGATGTCAGAGGTATCATGCTGCGCCACTAACCTGGAGGTGTAGGTATCCTTGATGAATATGGATACACCCCCTCCTTTTGTGTTTCGGTCCGTGTTCTGTGGCCGAAACTTGTGGTATGAGTTGTAGCCCGGTAGTGCTGGGGTGCTCTCTGGAGCCTTGAACCAGGTTTCAGTTACTGCACAGATGTCGACTTTCTCCATACTGAGGAGTGCTTCGAGCATGTGCATTTTGAGATTTAAACTCCTGACGTTGAGTAGCATAACTCTCAGTTTTTTGTTACTTGTGCTGTTTACGGAGATGGGTTTGACTTTTGAGCCTTGTACCATTTACTGCCAACTTCATTGCTAATCAAAAACCAAATACACTTCCCTCAATTTCTAAAACATCCTCATTACAAAATGTCCACCTAACCTTCTGAAGCATTTGCAATAAAATAACCAAGCTGCATGCATGGAAAGCCCAACACTCTTCTGACATAATTGCAGAAACCTGGCTAAAGCCCCATATTAAAGATGAAGACCACTTATTTTTGGCATTTACTTCTCTGAAGTCAAGGCTAATGTCAGTGGTCTCTGGCTGGCTAAATTTGCAGATGGTTGCAAATTAGGAGCTGTCTTTGAATCTCACACTGACACAAATGTCCTACAGGTAGGACTGACACAGACAAACAACTGGTGTCAGAGTCATGGACTAAAACTAAATGCCAAGAAATGCATAATAATATCCTTTGGGAAGTCATCCACCCCTGGTAACTGTCATATTGACAGCACACCCCTTAGAGGTGACACAGTAGTCAGGGACTTGGGGACATACATATATAGTAATCTAGCTTTGATCATCACATATCCACAGTGGTGAGGAAATAATTCTATGTTGTGCAAGTTATAAAAAAAGGTTTGGCATCTAAGTCCAAGGGATGTCATTGTTCCACTGTATTGGGCATTCATAAGACCTGTCATTGAGTACAGTGCTCCTTTGGTATGTACCTAACCAGGCATATCCAACAACCAGAACATCTACAGAGGTTCCTCACTAAAAGAATACAGGGCATAAGTAATATGTTTTTTGCAGACCGCCTCAAGGCCTTGTCCCTGTATTCTGTCTCCTACAGGCTTTTGAGGGGAGATCTATGCCTGGCATACAGGGCATTGTCAGACCCCACTCTGATGGACCGCCTGAATATCTACAAAACAAACAGTACCAGAATTACCCATTCTAAAGACTTAAACCTTCCCTGTGATATAAATAGGATCTGCTGGAGAGATAGGTATGTATCCCAGAGACTAACTCTAATTATGGAACAGGCTCCCCATCCATGTGAAGCAGAATTCCTCCCTAATCCAATTCAAGTGCAACTTGGACAATTGGATGGGAAACCAGAAATTCATCCCTGGTTTGGCACCTATGTCTCTGATGCAAACAGGTAACCTAAAATGGTTCATCTTCCAGGCCCATGCTTACACTTATCAAGGGTATCAGAACTTGTCATAGATTTGGGATGCATGGCTAGACTTAAAAAGGCCCTTGTGGTCATTAGCCTAGTAAACACCTATGAACCTATAAGAAATGCTACAAGATAGTAAAGGTAGATGGATAGAACAAAGGACGTGTAGCCATCTTCCATAAAAATACTAATCATCAGTGTTCTTCTGAAGTTTAACACCCACAAAACCCTGTCCGTATTGGGAATTTACATCCCTCCTGGAAATAACATCATACCACTGAAGAATGCATACCATGGGTCATAATTTTTGGAGATTTTAATACTGAATGTACATCAGTTGCAGTTATCCTCAAAATGCCATCATTCTCTGTGGCCTCACCTAAGTAATTACCTGTCCCACTCAGTACAATAAACAACAACAGCAAAGGTTCATTTCTTGATTGGATACTCACCTCCTCCCCTTAACAACATATTCTCTAATGGTCTAAGTGATCACTTGCCTATCTTTGTCATCAGAGCTCAAAAGCACACTCCCAAACCATAGCACCTTAATGAAGTATGCAATCTCTCCCACTTCCAAAAAGAAACATTTTTCCAGAATCTCTACATTTGTAACTCGCAATATCTAAAGGATCTCCACTTAGATTATGTTGTTACAGAATTTTCCAGAACCTTCGTTAACATTCTAAACACCCCTCAGGACAAAATGTGTAAAAGCCATACCATCCCTTTGGCTGACCAGAACCACAAGACCTAGAATTCCTGGGTCAAAAATAAAGCACAAAAAGACATACACATATTTCGGTAATTCAGAATCACACTAAATACCAAATCAGAATAGATTACAAAAACTACTACACTAACCTGCAGCATAAAAAACTTCAAAACCAAAAGGCATTTAGGTTGATCATTAACAAAATCCTCAAACCAGACCATGCCACCCAACCTCAAACCCACAGTGAAAAACAACATAGAGAAAACTGATACTCTTTGTAATAAGCTCTTCATAAACTCGCATCCCTAATCAAAACAAGACACCCCCCTCACACAGCCCCTCCATCCTCAGCAACACCTGTGTCGCTTGCCCCTTGTCTTTGCAACTAGTTACCACCTTAACCATTAAAAAACTTTTCTTAAAACCAAAACCCACCATCCTAGCACTCAATAATCTCTCTATTCAATATCTAAAAATGCCTGCCAAGGCTATAGCCTATTCCATTTCCATAGTCATAAACTCATCTAACACAGAAACATACATCCCAACACTATGGAAAAGGTTATATCCTACCACTACATAAAGGAGAAAATAACACCAACCTTAATAACTACGGCCCTGTTTCTACCCTGTCCTCATTATCTAAAATGTTTGAAAAATGCGTTCAATCCAATCTCTCCTAATACCTCACCAAAAATAACCACCTCCCAACATGAGTTCCACCCCATCATAGCACTGCTACAGCCCTCCTACATTTTACTAATATTGTAAATACCAGTAGAAGTGAAAGAAAGCTAGTGTTTGCTTTCTTTCTAGACCTTTCCAATGCGTCTGACAGTCTCACACCCCATCCTTCTACAAAAACTGTCAGCTCTAGGATTTGATGAAACTGTACTTCATGGTTCAACAGCTGTCTTGTTAATAGGTCACAGACAATAAAATGGCCCAGAGACTACTCCCCTTTCCTCCCAGTCGTCACAGGTGTTCCCCAAGGGTCCATTCTTGGTTCCATTCTTTTCAACATCTTCATTAGTAACCTCCCAGATGCCACCAAATCAGCTACAATAATTCAGTATACCCATGACTCCATGTTCACATGCAGGACCTAACAACCTGTAACAAGTCACTCAGTAAGCCTTCTCATCCATTGAAGCCTTGCTAAGTGACTCATGGCTTTTCTTAACCCCGAAAAGGCAAACTTATTCTGTTTGCCCCAAGACACTTGTCAGCCTAGAAACTGTCCTTTGATTTTTCTCTCAACAAGTAGCGTAAATATTTGAAGTTGTCCCACATACTAAGCTGCTTGGCATCTTCATTGACAATAGCTTAAAATACAAGTACAACCTCCAACATACAGTAAAAAAAAACTCAGTGGAAATTGGGTTCTTGTATATAGTTAAAATGTCCTCACTGACCAAACCAGAAAGCAGCCTTTATCCGACTGCACTCAAATGTCTCTTCTCAACTCATCTTTTCACCAACTTATACATTTCTCAGCTTTCAAAGCTAAATTTGCAAAGTTTAAAGTAAATCACCCACAAAAATCCCACTACTGCCTAGCACTCAGAGAACTAAACTGGCTCAACCTACCCCATTTACTGTCTTACTCTCAAGCTGCGACTACTTATAACCCTGTCTATGAATCTATAAGCAGTCCATCTCTGTCAACTCTATTCTAGTCATATAAACCAAACAACTCCCCCCCCCCCCTTGTTCAACCAAAATGCTGCTCCTCCACATTACTAAATCCAACAGTACAGCTGGTGACAGTCTATTCTCAGACTATGTCACCAAAGCATGGAACACCATACGTCTCCCTCTGAAAATGGATCAGCATCTCAAACATTTTAAAGAGAAGCTAAAGTCACATCCGAAGAATCTCTGCCTCTGCCCTGCACTAACCCTGGATAAGTAAAGCTGGACTAAACCATAATTCCACACTTCCTGTACTGTGGAACAAGCTACCCATCTGTGTCAAGCAAAGTTCTTCATTAACACTCTTCAAGAAAAATCTTGATGAGTGGATGGGAAATAGGAAATACACCCTGGGGATCACTTCTGTGTCTCTGCTGGACAGTGGCACAGGAAAATAACTTTCTTGGGTAGTGTAAGCTATAGTACCTTGCTGGCTAGGCTTGCGTAGGCCCTTGGGCCGATAGCCTAGTACCTACCTATGAACCCTTCAACTTCTTTCCCCTCATCTTTCTCACAACCCTTCTTCTCTATACTCTCACCATAACTGACTACTGACCAAAAACAGTAGTTTGTATCTGTGTCTTACTGTACTATCAGCATTGACTTCATTACTATGCAGACTTTTCAAAACACTATTGTATGACTTTTCTATACCATGTATAAATTTTGACAAAATGTCTTTATTCATAAGACTATGTATGCACTTGTAAAATGCTGTTTTTTTTCTACACTATATAAATGTTTATCTAAGGTGTATCATTTGGATGTTTTTCTCCCTGGGCCTAGACTGAAAAGGGGACTCTGTGCCCAGTCAGACTTTCCTAGTCAACAAATTCAAATAATCAATCAATAAATACATTTTGTTTATAACATTACCTTGCAAACTTCAGCCAGTATGCTTACTAATCTTATTTATAGCTCTTTACCTTTCTTACATGTACAGCTAATGTTCACCATATTGATCACTGCTTCAAGAGCTTTAGCTGTATGGATTATATCCTGCCAAGGATATAACAGCCACCAGATTCCAAAGCTTCAGCCCCTGTTCCATGCAACCAAACTGTAAGGCTGCTTGAGCTGATCTGCCAACAGACAGATTAGGGCACAAAGCCCTTCAGAGCTTTATTGCCACAGCTCTTTGACTTTTGAGGATTGACAGTTGGCTTGTGCTTTCCTTTGCAGGGCAGATAAGTTCCCTTTCGGGGGATTCTATTTTCTTAATTTTGCTGATGTTTTATTACTTTCCTCAGGAAACTTAGTTTCCATTTAGAGGAAAGGTATTTTAAAGCTATGAGTATTGTATTTCAATAGACTGTCCCCAGACTGTAACATACTTTTAAATGGAGTGCTTGTGTTTTCTGTCTGTTTAAAAGTGATGTTAAGTAACTGAAAAATTATTTTTGTGGAGAAACTGTGATCATTTTACTTTTCTGGGTCTGTCATGGTGTTTTAGAGTGTTTTTACTGTGTTTTTCTGTTAAACAAGTAACATTTTGGACCGGTAGTATTTACTGGCAATTGCTGCTTGTTTTTCTGGGTAAAAGGCACCATTTTCAGCTTGACCATAGTACAGACTACTGGTCCCATGGTCTGTTCTTCTTCCAGCCACAAAAAGAAAAAAATAAGCATACAGCCTTTGCCAACAAAGCAGGCTAGCAATTTGCCATGGCCACAGGTGGGTGACTCTGCTGTGGCCATTTGTTGTACCTCAGAGCACTCATCTTTTACCCTGAATCCCTCTGGTGTAGCACCTACAGCCACTGTAGACAATGGGTAGTCATGTTCTCTATGGCTGTTGGGGTCACTCAAGTGGGAAAGTGAAGTTTTCCCTGTTGTGTCAGAATGCTGTGTCCATCCCTGGGGAAGCTGCTGCTGCCATTAGTAACATGTTTGGCCCCATTTGTCATGTCAAAAAGAAACCAGAAACCAAACGGGTATCTACTCCTCCCCTTTGGATAGGAGTAGTATATCTGGTCTGACTCAGGGTTTAATTCAAGCTATTGATCCTTCTTGTAACGTAGCTTGTGATAAACAAAAGAGAGGTTCCTCTTTATTGAAGAGATTCAAGACTCAGAATCCAAACAGCAAGATGCAGGGATGGATACATTTGTTTCACTCAGATTTCTGATTCAGACTTAGCGGCTCAGTTTTTGAAATTTTCTGCAGGGGTTTGTATTTCTTTCAGACTATTGCTAGAATGTGCCTGTGTTTTCATTGGGGAAGACTGAGGTTTCTCAGTCCCTCAGAAAATGCTATTAGTTGTTACAGAAGGATTTTCCAGAAGCTACACCTATTCCTTATATTTTGTCTCCTTTAGCGGATGTATGTGTTATTGCCTGCAGTTTTCCTGGCCAGCCGCCTCTAGAAAGGGAGATAGGATGTATTAAGTTCCTCAGTCTTTTAAATTGTATACACTGTTTCCAAACCTGACCCAGCAGCTACAGCCTTCATTGAGCCATTGCTGCTACTTTAAACACTTAGTTAATTCCAAAACTACTCCTCCAGAGAAGGATGGGAAAGTTTTTGATAAGTATGTGGAAAACTGTATACGTCTGTAACTTAGATTTTTTTAGAATTTTGAATTGTCAAGTTGATGTGTTAGTTTGTTCTGACAGATTGTGAAAGTTTGAGGAATGTTTTATATGCAGTTATCTTCTTGTGAAAAAAATATGCTTTACATAAGTTAGTCTCTTCTGTTGCACAGATCACTACTCATTGCTTTTAGTGTTTGTATGACTCTGATGATACCTCTCCTAGGGTTATGGCCAGTGATACTGGTTTGAGGGAGTTTGCATGACTGCATTCACAGAACCTCCTAGATGATTTTAAAAATATTTTAAATTGTCCCTTAGAGATTTACTGTTTGGTCCATCTGCTGCAGAGATGATCAAAAGTTCAGGCTGATCAAGGGAATCTCTAAGATGTTCAGCCCTCTTTTTCCAAAATCTTTCCAAGGAACTTTATATCTCCTCATTCAGTTTTGGCAAAAAGTCTGAACAAAATACAGGTAAAAAAGGTGTTTAAGATGTAAAGGCAAAGGGTTTCTGAAAAGAAGTCTTAAAAGCTCTCAAACCCTCTAAGAAGTAATTCAACAGTGGAATGGAGAAAGGAGATTCTGCTGATAGAGATGACTGCAATTTTGGATACAGACAATAGGCAAGAGGGGGCGGGAATTTATTGGAGAAAACTGGTAAAAGAACCAATGTATTGGGAGCAAATAATTAGAGAGGGAAAGGTATTAGAATGGGAACAGGCCAAGAATTTATTTGGACTGCAGGATAGAGATTGTCTTCCCTATCAAGGATTGATATCAGAGTATAGGCAAAGAGTAATAAATAGGAGGATCCTAAGTGAAAGTCCAGCACTGTTAGAGTTTATAGTAGAACCTAGAACAGGAGCTGCTGTTAAAAAGGAATAATTACCACAGCATACAAAATATTGCATGACGACTATAAGAATCAATCAGAGGAGGTTAGAAAGGATTGGGAAGAGAGAGTGGATAAACAATTCAAAAAGAAACAATGGGGTCTAAATGTATGTCCGCTAAATATGTAACAAAGCCTAGAAGATTTAGGATCCTTGCTTGGAAGTGTTTACATAGGTATTTTTATACCCCAAGTAAACTTAAAGAATTTTCCTTAGGTAGACCGTAAATGTTGGAAGAAACAGGTAAATGGGAACATATTTTCAGGGAGTGTAATTAGTTGGCAGACTTTAAAGATTCCCTGCACTCTGCTCTGTCAGAGATAGTGGGTGAGCAAATTGCTGTAACTAAGGAAATTAATTTTTGGGCTATGATACAGAATCAGAATTACCTAGACATAGTAAGATCTTGCTTAGTCTAATTATGGTGGCTGCCAAAAAAAACAATTACTGTAAAATGGAAATCAAAATCTAAACCAACTTTGCTAGAAGTAGTGAATATCGTAACAGAGATAAAACTGCAATTGTGATCTTTAGAAAAGGCAAACAAAATGCACCAGAAACGAAAAATTGTAGTAGTCACCAAATAAAACTTGTAGTAGTCACCAAGTAAGTCCAAGTAAGTAAAAGCCACAAACACTTTATTTGAACAGTAAATTAAAGCCACGAACACTTTATTTGAACAGTAATGCTTTTTGACTGACAATGACTTCTTCGGATAGATCTATAATAACTATAAAGCTTACACACTCCCTTAATTTCAATTTAATTTTATTTATGGTTTGTGATGTATAATGTTTGCCACTAAAATTATGTCAATATGGTTTGTTTTCATTTATATAAATGTATGATTGCCTATGCCATGCATGATCATTTACTAAAGATGTTTCTTGTTTATTAAAAAAAAAAAAACATCTCAAAACCAAGGACAGTTGAACAAGTCAGAATGACTGTTCATTACACCATTTGACACTTCCACCCCCATTCCCACCATGGACCTGAATCTGAATCTCAGTTTTTCTGTTTGGCATCATATTGTTTCAGGCAAATGGGTTCAGTAGCACAGGAAAATAACTTTCTTGGGTGGCGTAAGCTATGGAACCTTGCTGGCTAGGCTTACGTAGACCCTTGGGCCAATAGCCTAGTACCTACCTATGAACCTATGAAACCCATTCATCAAGATTACAGATAGCAGTGCGAGAATGTTCCTCCTTTCCAGTGGGCCATTCTTCATCCTCTAGACCAGGCTGTTTTGTTTCCACTGGTTTTTCATCACATACTGTCCCAAGGAGTGATAGAGCCAGTTCCTCCTTCCCAGGTAGGGAAATGTTTTAATTCAAGGATGTTCCTAGTGCCAAAGAAAGGAGATGTTTGGAGACCAGTTCTGGATCTTTCTTTCTTAAACCTGTTTGTGATAGTGCTCAAATTCAAAGTGATGTCACTTCACAACCTGTTGCCTTTTCTTCCTCTTGCAAGTTTCCTGGTAGCACTAGACTTAAAAGATGTTTATCATCACATTCCTATTCATCCAGACTTCAGATGTTTCTTAAGGTTTTGTGTGTCTGGATCACATCAGTTCTCTGCCTTACCCTTTATTCCATTCACTGCACCAAGAGTGTTCACAAAGTTTCTAGCTTCAGTTATAGCTCATTGCAGGCTACAGGGTATCCGCATTTTTCTGTATTTAGATGACTTGCTTATCTTTGCAGAGTCCTTTTCAAAATGTCAGGAATGTCTCTCTCTCTCTCTCTCTCCTCTCTCTCTCTCTCTCTCTCTCTCTCTCTCTCTCTCTCTCTCTCTCTCTCTCTCTCTCTCTCTCTCTCTCTCTCTCTCTCTCTCTCTCCTCTCTCTCTCTCCTCTCTCTCCTCTCTCTCTCTCTCTCTCTCTCTCTCTCTCTCTCCTCTCTCTCTCTCTCCTCTCTCTCTCTCTCTCTCTCCTCTCTCTCTCTCCTCTCCTCTCTCTCTCTCTCTCTCTTCTCTCTCTCCTCTCTCTCTTCTCTCTCCTCTCTCTCTCTCTCTCTTCTCTTTCTCTCTCTTCTCTCTCCTCCCTCTCTCTCTTCCCTCTCTCTCTCTTCTGTCTCGCTCTCTCTCTCTCTCTCTCCTCTCTCTCTCTCTTCCCTCTCTCTCTCTTCTTTCTCTCTCTCTCTCTCTGTCTCATATCTCTTGGGTGAAAGATCTCTTACACAATCTGGGATTCCAAGAACATTCAAATGTCTTTCTTGACTCCTTCACACAGGATTGTTTCCTGGGATGTCAAGTAGACACCTTGGATTAAAGAGCTTTACTTCAACAGGAAAAAGAAAATATTTATCTACATCTATTTCTAAGGTTTTCCCTCAGACTTTGGTCACTGCAAGGGAATGCCTCAGGATATTGGGTCTCATGGTATCTGTGACTGTCATGATGCCCCCATTAGCCTACACATTACAAGGATAAAGAGGTATCTGAAACTACTTTGGTGCCAGCCTCAACACCCTTTATCTTTTCACATCTTAGTACTGGAGTTTGTCAGAAAAAAATCTTTAGGTGGAGACAACAGATATCCTTAAATCCAGGTCTTCCATTCTCCTTTCCTGCTGCAAAGCAGTCAGTCATACAGATGCTTTGGACTTTGCTTGGGGAGCAGTTTCAGGAGGGATAAAAGTGCCAGGGGTGTGGGACACCAAGGGCAGATGCAAGAACATAAATATCAAGGAGATGGTTGTCTGATGTCTGATCAAGGCACTCAACTCTGTGAACCATCTTTGGTCCTCAGGACCTCTTCAAGTGGTTACAGACAATACCACAGTTATGTCATACATCAATAACCAAGGAGGAACCAGGTCATACAGACTAGCCATAGATCCTCCTCATTCAGTGTGGTTTCATATCAAAATGTTCCTGGAAGGTGTTTTGCATAAGAGGCCTCAAACAAATGGTGACCCTCTTCTTGGTATCTTAATTTTGTGTTAGAGAAGCTAACACGTGCTACATTTGAACCAACTAACCAGGCTGACTTGAGGTTGTTAACATGGAAAGCAGTTTTACTGATTGCTCCAACCTGTACAGGAAGGGTATCTGAGTTGCAAGCTCTTATAGTGAGTCAACCCTACTTTATTCTCCATAGAGATAGGGTTTCTTAGAGAGCTAATCCTTCTTTTATACCTAAAGTGGTATCCAAGTTTATTTTAAGCCAAACTATCCATCTCCCCATTTTTGTTTCCTGAACCTAAAAATGAGGGAGAAAGGATACTCCATACATTGGATGTCCACATACAACTCTGTTACTAGAGCTAAAACTTTCAGATCTTTGGATCAGTTGTTCATTTCTTGTGAAGGTAAGGAGAAGGAACACCTTGTGTCAAAACTAACCATGTTAAACTATTTCCAAATGGTTGTCTAAGGCTATTACTTTGTTATACTCAACATAAATGTATCCCATGCAGGGACAAGGCCCACTCTACCAAGGCCTTGGCTTTATCTAAGGCTTTTTAGAAAGGGCTGGATTCTAGATGTATACCAGAAGATCTACTCGGTCTTCTGTACATACTTTTGCAAAGCAGTATAAGATTGATTCCTTCCGTATTCCAGGTCAAGCTTTGCTAGGGCACTACTGCAGGGGCTTCTGGACTCTCTTCTTTCAACCCCATATATAGTAAGCTAAGGTAATCTGCCCATATAGCTACGGCTACTAAAGCAGTGATCAATATGATAAAGATAGTACAGCTGTGTAAATAAACATACCATAACCATAGATAGTATAGCTGTGTAAGTAAATGAACCATAACCATAGATAGTATAGCTGTGTAAATAAATGTACCATAACCATAGATAGTATAGCTGTGTAAGTAAACGTACCATAACCATAGATAGTATAGCTATGTAAGTAAATGTACCATAACCATAGATAGTACAGCTGTGTAAGTAAACATGCCATAACCATAGATAATATAGCTATGTAAGTAAACATACCATTACCATAGATAGTATAGCTGTGTAAGTAAATGTACCATAACCATGTATAGTATAGCTGTGTAAGTAAATGTACCATAACCATAGATAGTATAGCTGTGTAAGTAAACGTACCATAACCATAGATAGTGTAGCTGTGTAAGTAAACGTACCATAACCATGTATAGTATAGCTGTGTAAGTAAACGTACCATAACCATAGATAGTATAGCTGTGTAAGTAAACGTACCATAACCATAGATAGTATAGCTGTGTAAGTAAACGCACCATAACCATAGATCGTACAGCTGTGTAAGTAAACGTACCATAACCATAAATAGTATAGCTGTGTAAGTAAATGTACCATAACCATAGATAGTACAGCTGTGTAAGTAAACGTACCATAACCATAGATAGTACAGTTGTGTAAGTAAACGTGCCATAAACATAGATGTTCATTACTGAAGTAGCCACTCCCTCCCTTCTTACTTATTGTTTTTGGTGTGTTTTTTTATATCAAGGTGTGAACTTTTATTTTTTTTGTTCCTAGCATTGTCCTTTCAGGGATCAGCTTCCCTCCTATGCTGGCAGGAAGCCTGTGAAGGCCTTTGTGCTGAAACTTGTCTTTTAGTCAGCTTAGCTCAAACTGCCTGACAGTTTGGATACATGGAACGTGCCTTGAAGCTTTGGAAGCTGGCTGGCTGTTACATCCTTAGCAGGATATAACCCATATAGCTAAGGCTACTGCAGCAGCAATCATTCATACATCTAGTGTTTTGGTAAGTTTAAGTTGCTCACTAGTCTTGAACTCCCTGCCTAACAAATTAAGGCACTTGACAGATCTCCACACCTGTTCAAGGTTGTGGTAAGATTTTCCTTCTCAGAGGAGTAAATTATGAAAACATAGGTGCAGTTTTGTAACTCATCATATTTCCCCATACCTAATATGTACACTGTCAATTTTATTTGACGTTTCAGCCTTTTGTGTGCTAATAACAATAATGTGCCCCTGTACATGGTTGCAAACGGTGAGTCTTTAAAGGTGTACTTCCTGATATTATTTGTATTTGCTCAGCTTTTATTGCTTTCAGTGTTTGACCTTATATTTTACTTTGTTGTTAGCTTAACACAATCATAACTGGAAAGGGGCTCCTAGTGGCCTAGTTCACTTACCTTTAAAATGAACAAACAAGTTGTTGTGCCTTTCGGCTTTTCCCGGTTAGGGGTTGCCGCAGCAGAACTCCGGTCCGCTAATGACTGGCAGTAGATTTATACGTGCCGAGTTGCCGGCGCTGACGCACAACCTTCAACGAAGGTACGCCCATTCACGCATGTCTCCACACAGAAGACGATCCAACTGAGAATCGAACAGGACAACATCTTACTGTGAGGCGACAACGCTACCGCAGCACCACCACCAAGTATATAAATAAATATGGTAGCATGGTAGTGTGTCATTACCGTTCTCTGATCTTACTACTGAAATGCTGCATGTCATTGTTTAGTGGCTGCTACAGAATGACCCTGTCGCTGTACCAGACTTCCCACCAGCTGCCACGCCCAGTTCTCCTTGTTTGCTGTAATATAAAATGAAGAAAGTATCTTCCTGTTGTAAAGTTAGGTAATATATTCCTTATTTTACATGTTGTAATTCAGTATGTGAACAGTATGAACTGGCATGTAGGTACTTTATCACAAGAGGTAGGTCACTTTACACAGCCCTGTCTGACTTTTCCACATAAGTTGATTTTTTCCAGAAGGTAGGTTGTTGCATTATACACTGTACTATTGTGTAAGCCACAACATGTGGGTCCAGTTATTCAGGGTTTGGAATTCAAATCAGATGAACATTTGAGAAGGAGAGTGATTTTTTTTATGTAATTTTCTTTGGTGTAGAATGTTAAGCACTTGCCTTGTACAGTCAATTGTCATTGAATTGATGTATGCCAAATAGCTGAGAAACGCATTTCTTTCTTGGCGTCCTTTACCAGTGTTGTTAGAACTCAAAACTGTTAGGCTTGCATTCCATTGAAGCCTGCATGCTCTATGATGCATTTGCAGGGGTCATGAAACCAGAGATGAGATCATATGACAAGTGTGGAGTACCCCTTAGCTATCCCACATAATTATAGTAAGGAACTTACCAGCAGGACTATAAAAGTCACATTTCAGATGCCTCTTTCAGAAACTGTGGCTAGCTTACCATGGATTTCAAAAGCAACACATTCTGAATTTCAGTTGAAGAGTTATGCTTTGTCTTTCTGAATGCTTTAACAAAGGTAGATGTCTGACCCATTTCTGTTGTTGTCTGGCTAAGTGGCAACATTACCAGCCTCTTCCAAATGCATACAGCAGGGCCTACATAGAAGGTGGGAGTTTCCCATCTGCTTCTGCTAGGGCGCTGAATACACAGGTTTGCCTTGTGGTTTCAGAGGAGATGGTGCTCTTCCTAAAATTACGTTTTGTAGCTTTTAGAGGAGTGTCATATACTCAAGTGTTTGTCTTATACCTTGATTTTGTCTTGACTGCACCTTTTTTGCTGCCATGTTGAGAACTATTTAAAGGATATGAGTAGCAGTTGTGCAGCAGAGCATGAGAGATGGAAAGAAATTCTCTTTGAGAATCATCTTGGTTGTAAGAAAACAGGAGGACATGTAACCTTTCATGGATGCAGACATTTTATTAGTAGGCTAACAGCAATTCAAGATACTGACTGCTAATAAAGTCTACATTTCCTGTCTGAGAAAGCTTGGCATTATTCCTTGGATACATGTGATTTTATGTGTATATAGTCATTTTATCAAAAATGATTTCTTCCAAAGCATAGTAGTCAGTATCAAGTGTTAAATTCTTCCAAAAGCACCTGTACTCTGAATGTTGTGTGAGCTTTGGAATGGTCACAACTGAGAAAATGTGTTTCTTTCTCTTAGTTGGAGATGAGTGCATTACTTAAAGATTGTAAGCAACCCCACACATATAAAATGCGGGCTTTGCTGCCTTACTCAGACATCAAATAATTTTTGACTTTATTTTTCTCAAAACCTGGTTTATTTGACAAAAGCATACTTCCAAGTTGCTTTTATAGCTATTACAAATTTTGACCCATGTTTGGATGCATACTATCCCAATTTTAGTGTGCTCTTTGCAATGAATGTGTTTTGGCTCCCCAAAAATAACTTTTTTTTTTCTTTAGACAGTAGAACCTTCACAAAGATCTTTTCATTTTGGAAGATGATGTAGTTTACTATGGCCTAGGTGATTGTCGTTGTCAGTAGGGGATTTAGATGTTTCCCCTAACTTGCTGTGCTTCTCTTGTTACATGCTGACTGATTGGATGTTGTCAAATCACACGTTTTCTGAATTATTGTGGTGTGCTTTTAGTGGAATGGGAACTACCCTTTGAATGCAACAGTCTTTTTTTTTATTTGCATCTAAGTCTGCAAATTGTCCTGTTCTCCAAAACCAAGTGACTACTTATCTGTGTTTGTGGGCCACATGAATGCAAATCTTGTCAGCTGTCAGTCATAACAGTTTTGATGGTCAGTCTAGTTGTCACAGCATGAGTAAGGCTTTGACATTCCTTTCAGCTTCTGTACATCAGTGCTGCAGCAGCAAATGGGTACATCCGTCAGTGTAGCAGTGCATCAGTGTCTATACTGTTTGTGGTTTTATATTTCAACAGAGATATAAAAACATGTCCTTGCAGTGTAACTCATCTCATTGTTCTTCTTTGCTGATTTCTGGTTCTGCTGTTTATTGATGACTTTGACCCTCCATCTCAAGCTATACAAAGTGCCAGTTTTGCATCAACAGGAAATATCATAACCTACATTGTTTGTAAGAAGCAATGAGTACACCGCTAGAGTCTCTGTAGAAAAGTACACATTTCTCTGTCTCAGTGTCTCATTCTCTCCCTGTTTGAGCAGTTTTAGGAGTGAACAGCCCTGGTCTGACTCCCACAGTTGAAACCTTCTAAAGTCCATGGAATGTGACATCAACTTGGTGTTCATTCAGTGGGATTTCTGTTATTGATGTTGTGTATATATATATATATATATATATATGTGTGTGTATGGAATTACTTGCAATGTTGAACTGTATTAAACTTTGTTGTATTGCTTTTTGCTAAAACAATATGGCTTTTTGGGCCTAGGGCCCTCTTCCTAAATAATCTACGATATTTTCCACTTCCTGGTACATGTTTATTCTAGCCTTCCTGGTTTCATAAGGTTCTGCAGGGGAGACACTTGAATATCTATTCACTGAAGTCTGTTCAGTTTAGAAATATGTTTAAAACTACATGCATATTTATTTTATTATGTATTTTATTTTTCTTTACATCAGAGTGACTTTGTTTCTCTTCAGCCATTGCAGGAAGATGGTTATCTTAGTTTTGGTTGTCTTCTAATGAGCAAGACACCCACGTTTTTCACTTCTGCCACATGGTCCCATCATATTTTTTTGGAGCTGCTGCTCTGTCCATGAGTAGCTTCTGCTAGGCTTCAGGATGAAGTTTGCTGGCAGACAAAGGTGTTCCCATTCATCGGATTGTGTTATTTGTTAAAGCCCACGTTACAAAAATGCTGCAGAGTTTGCAGTATGTATAGCAAATAAACTACCTGTGCCACTCACACATCGCTATGAAAAAAAAAACACAGGTAAGACAAATCCATCATGCACTCCTCTCACTTTCAACCTCCACATTGTTCTTTTAAGAGCCCAAGCAGCTAATCAAAATCTGGTTATCTGTGTCTTAACCAGGGCTTTATTTCCCTATGCCCCAGGACTAGGCTACTACATTGTAATTCTTTGATTTGTGCATTAAGTTGTATTTTCTAAATGTCAATTAATTTTCATGTGTTTATGTGTGAAGCTTTTCTCCCCAGTCCTCTGCTTAAAGCCTATGCTCAGTCAGACTATCTCAGGAAACATAAACAATTAAATAAAATTATAAGAATGGTAAATTAAAAAAAAATAAAATAAAAGAAGAAACTGTTCCAGGGCACTCTTCTCATATTCAAAGCCATGGAAAGAATCATCATGGAAATGATTAATAAGGATATAGAAAACCTTCAAACACTGGATAAAGCCATGTTTGCTCTGACGAGGGCAGATCATGTCTACTTAGACTGGTGGGCTTCTTTGAGAAGGTCACCAAGGCAATGGATGAGGGCAAAATGGTGCACACTGCCTACCTTGACCTGGATAAGGCATTTGATACAGTAACCCAGTCAGGCATTGCAAATAAAACTCCTGGATATAGGCATAAACCCCTGAGTTATGCTCTAGCTAACCAGCTGGCTCTCAGATAGGACTCAGGAAGTTAGGATAGGTTAGATCACCACCATAAACAGGATGGTCATTAGCTGAGTCCACTCCTTTTTGGCATCTGTTTCTTGGAAGCCAAGGACAATGTCAGAGGCCTCTGGTTGACAAAGTTTGCATATGATTGAAAACTAGAAGCGGTCATAGAATCCCTTCAAAAATTTAACATCCTACAGGAAGGACTAACACAGACAAATGATTGGTGCCAAAGGCACAGCTTAAAACTCAATGCCAAGAAATGCATAATAGTACTCTTGGGAAGTCAGCCACTGGGTACATATGTAGAAAGTGAACGGTCTTTCAACCAGCATATGTATAAAGTAGTAAGGAAATCTTTCTATATTGCTCAACGTACTTGTAAGCAAGGGTGTGGCATCTCAGTCCAGATTAGTCATTGTTCCACTATATTTCGCCTTCATCAAGTGCATCATTGAATGCAATGCCTCCTTCAGGCTCATACTAAAATTGGAATGTCAACAGAGGTTCCTCGGAAAATGACAACAGGGTGTAAACAACGTGTCCTGTGCAGATTGCCCTGTCTCTGTACTGTTTCTTACAGACTGTTGAAAGGCGCTGTATGCCTGACATCCTTATATCCTGCTCCGGTGGATCTTTTGCATATCCATACAATGAGAAGCATCAGAAAAAGTTGATCTAAGGTTTTAAACTTTGTTTACAACATAAATAGGACATGTTAGAGGAACAGGTATGTCTTAGAGAATATAGCCTTCTCTGGAGTCATTCCCTTCATTTGAAGTGAAGCTTTTCCCTAGTCCTGCAAAGCAGTGTCTTTCAGCTTCTCTTGTTAGGGGTTGCCACAGTAGATCAGTGGTCTGCAGATTGATTGACAGTAGAGATTTTATGATGTCAAGTTGCCAGCCCAGTGTCCAACCTTTACAGAAGGCACACACACACACACAAACACAGCTATCTGCATGTCTTTTTAAAACTCACTCGACCACAGGGAGGACATGCAGACTCTGCACAGAAGGTGCTCCAGCCAAGAATCCAACTAGAGAACCTCTTGCTGTGAGGTGACAACACTAACCACTGCACCACCGTGGATGACCAGCTCTTCCCTAACCCTGTTCAAGAGAAACCTGCATCAACAGATGAGAAATTGGAAATACACCCCTAGTGTAGCATGTGTCTCTAATGGACAGTCAGCATTTGAATCCTTCCCTAGCTTCTATATACCCCATAAAATAATTTCTATAGCACATAAACTTGTGCGATACATTTGGGAAGCTTGACTAGACTTACAAAGGTCAGCAGATAAATTTTCAGGATAGGTTTGGGATGCTTGGCTAGAATTATAAAGGCCCCAGTAGTTGTTGACCTACTATAAACCTATGAAAGTTATGAAACTCAAATGTCTGTTATTATTTTGTGATTTCAGTCTCCAGTGGGGATTTTATGAGTAACACACCAAATGTATTAGGCACAAATCTGGATATTCTGTGAAAATCATGAGAGTTGAGAGGTATGCAGGAAAGTGATTTCTTTTATTCAGTCATTACAGTTGAGTTACTTTCCCAGTGTGATTTTAAATGAGTGCCTCTCTAGTGGTAGTATTGTTTGTTTGGGGAAATTGCTTTTTTTTTTTTTTCCTTTTAAGAGAAAAGAAATGAGCATTGTTCTAACATCAAACTTCCTTTGGCTTCCTAGCACTACGTGTCCTGATTGGCTGCCTGGTTGTTTCCTACTCTTCCTTTGGTTTGCTAGCACTACTTGTCCTGATTGGCTGCCTGGTTGTTTCCTACTCTTCCTTTGGTTTGTTGACACTACTTGTCCTGATTGGCTGCCTGGTTGTTTCCTACTCTTCTTTTGGTTTGCTAGCACTACTTGTTCTTATTGGCTGCCTGGTTGTTTCCTGCTCTTTCATTTTGTTCGGCACTTAGTTATGCTGAACTGCTACACACTGAGCTCACAATCTTGCTTAACTCTGCTGTGTAATACCTGGTGAGTGCTTCCTCCTCACCTGTACTGCACTTCATGGCTTCATATTGCAGTACCTTGCTGTTAACCTGAGTTTTGTCTCCTATGCAGTAGTATTTACTAAGGTTGGTGGCATATGTGCTTATAACTAGTGTCTTTTCTCACCATATTGTATTGACAACATTGAAATCTTGTATCTCCCCTTTCTTTTTTACATTATGCAGCCCTGTTTTGCTTATAGCATTAAAACTAATTATCCATTTGTCATTACTTGGTGATGTTTCTGCATTTTACCCCCAAACCATTGTTGCTGCATCTTGCACTGTCAGATGAGTATTAAATAAATTCTTAAGGTACCTTTGCTGTACTGTAGCTAAAATGTTATTCATAACCTAACTATATCAATTTTCCCATCATTTTAGTAGACACCATAAGAACCCAGTTTACTTGTATAAATTCTGTTGCCAGCTTCCTAGCCTTAAGTGCAGTGAAGTCATATATGAGCTACCATAGTCTTATTGAGATCACCTTACTATTACCAGGCACTGAAACCACTTGAGAGAAAGATGTAGCTACACTGGCGTCAAGACTCTCAGATCCCATATCTACCCAGCTTGCCAAAGTTCACTACACATTCACGTCATAACATCACACCACTAATGCCAAACCTAGTTATGTTAAGGTATTAAGGAAGTCTCTCCCATAACCTCTTAGGTCCCTCAGAAAGCATACCAAGAACTCAGCAGCACAATCATGCTTCACTTGCCAAACTCACCACTGCTTCCACCACAAGCATGTGTCCACCAAAGTGGTAGTTTGAAGCCTTTACGTCAGTCAGAGCACACTGATACATGTGGCAATGTTCCTTTCAAAGGTGATGGAATAGTTAGATATATTGAAGCTGCACTTATCAGGTTGAGCAAAGACAGAGTAACAGTCAACTTTCTTTTGGGTGCCACAAATCAAGCTTCCACCAAGACACCTGGATCCCTTCACCCCAGATGTTAGAGGCATAGCTAGTCCTATGACCTGGCAGCCCAACCCCTCAGCTCTTCAAGGGAAGAGCAAAAAAAAGACTTCTGAAGACCCACAGGATGCCATTTGGCTTCCTGCAGGCAGTTCCGAATCCACATTCCCTCTTTCTGCCCTAGCACTTCGATGCACTTCTACTAGCACACCAAGCAAGTGGCCAGATACATGCCCCCTCACACCTGCCCCAGCTGTTTAATGGAAGACATCAATGAAAAGAAAGAATCTGGGGCTTCTAAAATGTAGGGGTCAATCAGATTCCTTCTCTGTGTCCTGCACCCCAACCCTCCTTACTCATCTTTAGTTTAAAAAAAGAAAAAAAGAGAGAAAGAGAAAAGAAAAATGTTTTCTGGTTATAAACTGTAGCAAATTTCTTGCTACCCTTTACTTAAAAAAGGTGATATGTGGTTTGAGTTCTGTATGCTCTACAGACTGAATAAAAACCCATTGTATTTATCTTTTACAAACTTCTGTGTGGCAATCTCTGCCTGACCTATAACATATAAAATGACACTGTTCTGCCTAATATCTTAAAATTGTTCATAAACTGAAAGTACTACAAGTACTATAAGGATACAAATCTTCACTGTCAAATAAAGTATAAACATAATCTGCTGGCATGATCAGTATATCTCCCAGAAAATCCCCTACCTATGGAATAAACATCCTGTCCATATTGAATAAAGCAGTTGCCTAATTGTCTTCAAAAATGACCTCTTTGAGTGAATGAGGATGAGTAATTTTACCCATGATGTCACACCTGTCACTTTTATGAATAGGGGGAGCATGTGGCAATTGCAGAAGCTGGGTCACAAGTGGTGACTAATTTCCTAGTGTCGATGCATGATCTTAGGTCCGTATAAAAAACACAGTGGAAGTGATAACAGCAGTGTTTATGCATAACTATTACCCCACATAATTGGAACTGCAGTCTGTAAACTAGTACACAGAATGAAAAGCAGGTGATTGGTGTACATGGATTGCCATGTCTGTAATTGGAAGTGCACCATCATAGTTGGGAGTCTGCTGGAAATCATGAGGGGCATTACTATATATATTTGAAGCATATAAGAAATGTTGTTTGTTCTTTTTACTACAAGTATCATTCTAGCATTTCTAAGATAGTAACCGCCTGCTTTTGTTTAATTTCTCCAAATGTTAACAGGCATGGGCCCCTTTCCTAAGTCAGGGCATAACTAAAGTTTACAAAATCAGTTTTATTTCAGTCTTTTTTAAATATTTTATTGAAATGTAAATGCAAGAAAAAGTACAAGAACAGACACATTAACATACCTAAATAGATATTTACACAGTATCTATGTCAGTTCTTGCTATATACATTACTAAAATTCATCAAACATAAACTGATAATGGAATGTAGAGTAATATTTCTCTGTCACTAAGTTCAGTTTTATTCAGTAATTGGATCTATATCAGATAATCAAACTTTCAAAAGTTCCACTGTCATGGTCGACACCATATGATCGAACTTTTAAAAGTGTGAACATCTAATAAAAAAAATAAACTACACAAATAACCTACGTGAACATTTTAAGCAGGGGGGCAGGCCCCCCTGCCCGACCAATGTGGGAGGCTGCACACCCCCACACCCCCCATGCTTTAAATATACCAACTCCGAGATTGCACTACAGTGCAGAAGAGGGAAATCATCCCACTCCACGCTGTACAGAGATCTCCGTTAAAACGTTCAAACTTTCAAAAATTCGGTCATATGGTGTCAACCATATGCACTCAAACTTTTGAAAGTTCGATTATCTAATATAGACCGCAGTATATTCTGTGGTTATTTTTTTTATTTTATTTTGGTAGTATACATTTCATTATGACACACAATGGTGACAGTATTTATAAATTCTGAAAATGTAGGCATGATCTCATTTGTCCGTAGCTTTATAATCATTTTCCTAGGTGTAAGCTCTGGAGAAGTGGGAGTTGAAACTTGGTGTTTTTTAATGCTTCAGTTTTTTCTTAAGTCTTTGACATTTTCCAGGTGTGCTCTTCTGTGTTACAGTTGTCTGCTTTTACAAAATGAAGAGCTTGATTATTCATACATTAATATGGTGTTAGGAACCAGGATGTTTTACTGAGGCTTCAATTGTTTTCTGTTCCGGAACGTGATGTTGGTGCTCTCCTTTCACATTTTCACTGCTGACAAGTAACAGTAATTTGTACCATCATACTAAACTTGTTTAGGTTTATTGTTGGTAACACTGTACATTTGTGCTGTACAGAATGTTTTTGATGATTGAAGTCAAATGATCATAATAAAAAAAAGTTTTTGAGCCACAGGGATTATTCCGCATTTTTAAAATGACAGCAGGGAGATATTAGACAATATGTTTATATTCTGATGTTAGGAAAGAAAATAATGCAGTCTTTTGTCAGTGGTGGCAGCATTTTTCCTCATATGGTTACTGACCATTTCCCAAGAAAGAATAGTCAGGAAGTAGAAGATGCAGTTTGTATAATGTAGCGAGCAATCATGTTGGTAGTAAGGGTTATGTAAGTTTTCCCTCCTGGAATTATGTCATCTCAAGGGGGAACAAATCAACAACTTACTAAAGAGTAAATACATTTTCTACACCCAGATTATTGTTTAGTGCTGTTGTGTTATAATAAGTAGTTAAAATACATATATCTTTATTTTTTAAGGGATTTTAAGATTGATGCTATAGAGCAAACTATACTTATGCCAATATTTCCCATGAAAAAACTATCAGGAAGACGGAGTAGTCAGTTTGAACTAAGTAGAATATATATTTTTGTTATCCGCGATGTACACATACTGTGTTGCTCAATAAAGCAGCACATATGCAGCGTGCTCAAAAAGATTTCTACTGTAGGAAATGAAACACTGTTTAATCATATTTAATGTTAATGCTGAATATTTCCTGCTCACATTATTCAGTGGCAATCATTTGTTTACTCCACTTCTTGCTCACTGTCATTAATCCATAAAATGAAATTAAATGAATGTAGAGAGTAAATCTCATAATTATCATAATATTGGTATTATACCTTTCTGGCTCATTTTGAGCAACCATTTACATTTTTTATTGATACACTGAACTGCGGTGGTGGTGCTGCGGTAGCGTTGTCACCTCACAGTAAGGCGTTGTCCTGTTCGATTCTCAGCTAAAGCATCTTCTGTGTGGTGACATGCATGAATGGGTGTACCTTCATTGAAGGTTGTGCGTCAGGGCTGGCAACTCAGTACGTAAAAATCTACTGCCAGTCATTAGCGATCCGGAGTTCCGCTGTGGTGACCCCTAACCAGGAAAAACCGAAAGACACAACAACACTCATATATTATAAAAGCATTGGCAAAATCAGTAAAGGCTGCAGAAATGTTTGCAGTAAATGAAAATCAAATGCAATAAAAAGTGCACTATACTTTTGTATTCTTCTTGAGTAATAGTCACTCTGCTACTTTTATGTCTTTCTGAATATATTTTGACACCATTTATAAAGTATGTTAGTTCAGGTTTCCATAAAACAAGTTTTTGTTGTAGTAAGTAAGATAGTGTGTACTGTGTAAATCGAGTTGCAACAATTCAGTCACAAGACCAAATGACTGAAGTTGTACTGGATATTTTTAAAAAGTGCGTGAGCAGAAACATATTACTACAATGAATCATTGTTAAACTTAAAAAGGTTTTTATATGTGAGTGTTTGTAACTCAATATGTTGCACTTAGAGGTAATATGCCTTTTAAGCTGCCTTGTTGGTGATGGACAGTTTACAATATTAGCTCATCTACTTTTCCTTTCATTGTTAGACAAGGGATCCATTTCTGTTTCCTTGCATGATCTTTGCACTACAAATAATGCTGAGATGTAGCCATGAACAAAAATGTGTTTTGACCAGTCAGATTGGTCCATTTGACCATAATATCCTATATTGACAATTACCTGCTACAGTTGTCCTTGTAAAATCATGACAAAAATGTTCTGCACTCATCATTTCACAGCGTTTGACATAATGTCTGGCAGAAGGTGACATTTGTCATCCTCCAGGCCCTCTACTATCATTTTTTTCCTCATGCCTATTGACCACCACTGCTTTCTTTTTTATGAGGTTGTCATCAAAGAAACAATCACTGTGTATTTGCCTTAACACTGTAATTAAATAAATGAAAACATAAATAAGTACACATTTGTTACAAGATGGGCCCACTGAACACAAAGTCCCTTTTCAGGGGTGAGCCAGCAGTGATGTCTGGTTAAGTGACTTATTTTGGGTCATAAAGTAGGGAAAAGATAGCTGAGGGGAATCAAACCCTATTCCATAGGAAATACAGCTTACAGCCATAACCCTGTATGCCAGCTGACAACCTGTAGCCCCCTTCCATGAGTGCTTACCATGCATATTTCTCCAAAGCAGTGCTGGAGCCAATTGTTGTACATTAGAGCTTCCACACAGATCATGGAAGTAAAGTTTGCAGCTCTTGGCATATGGCTCATCCTTGGTTCCATGTGATGTCCCTTCCCTGGGCCAGTAATCAAGGAGCCTGAAACCCTCACCACTTACTTCTAGAGGGACATTCACTTGGAACAAAAATGGATGCACCCAGTATTTCCAGATGCAGCTCTCTGCATGAAGCACAGTTTCCATTAAGAGCACACCGGGAACACACTCAGTTCAGGGTCTGGGTTCCTCTCTCTGTTTTCAGATCCCCAGTAAGACTCTGTACTGGCATAGTTGTAGGGTTGAATACTCAACTGAGTGTCCAAACCAAGTCCTCCAGCACCCTCTCTCTGAAACCAGTGCTTTGTGTCCCTGATCTAAGCAGCTCACACACACACACACACACACACACACACACACACACACACACACACACACACACACACACACACACTCTCTTTGAGATTTGATTTGTGCACACACATACGTGTGCACACACACACACACACACACACACACACACACACACACACACACACACACAGACGGGAAAGGCCGGCACAGATTTACTAGCTATGCCAGTTTCTGCCCAGTCTATAAGGACTTTACACCACCACCAGACACTCCAAAACCAGCTACTCCAAGTCTCTAACAAAGGTACCCAATTATACTGAGTGTAATTAATATTAATACAAACAGTAGTGTTTTGACCAATGCTGTAATGCTTTCAGGAGTGGCCACAGAGTCACCAAACAGATATGAATACTCTCAAAGGTTAAAATATTCTCTAAAGGACCAGCCACAATGAAAAGTTTAAATATATTTAATAATAAATAAGAAAAGAACATGAAAATACTAAATACCAATTTACAGTAAACGCCAGAGTTTCAACCACAGGAAATATTAAAATAACACAGATGAATAGAATCACACAGATACAGAAAAACAGTACTTAACTAATGTACTTAACTAATCTCACTATATTTTCCTGACTAATCTAAAGAATTATTAGTACCTGTTCACATACTAGCACAAGACAAGATGAAGTGGGTGAGAGTGAGAGATCCTTCTGTGTCAGGTTCCAAGAAGCAGATTGCTCAGAGACTTCAGTCTTACCTAGTTTTAAGAGTTATTTTAGTGATGGATTCCAGAATGACATCACATAGATCTAGTTATCTGACTTTTGGTTCCCATGCAATGCCCCATTGCTAGAAACTGCCAGGATTTAGCACTTATGTGTCAGTAGTACACACACACACACACACACACACACACACACACACACACACACACACACACAGCCTTGCTAAGACCTGCTGCAGCTCCTGAAAGTCATTAAACCATAAAACACCTCCACTCTTCCTGCAGGAGCTAATATACCATACTCCTTACAGACATTGCATCTCTGGCTTCATTCAAAACTGTGAGATAACATCATTATTGGGGTCTGCTTCTAAATTTTGAAGTTTCAAAACTTTGAATTTCTTATTATCGAGACCATAAGATCAAAGTTTTGAAACTCCAAAATGTAAATAAAAAAAATAAAAACAAAAAAAATTGTTTGTTTTACATTTTTGCAGGGGGGCAAGCCCCCCTGCACCACCCACGCCCCCCTGCTAATTAAATATACCAACTCTGAAATCACACTGCAGTGAGAAAAACAGTAAATATATCTTTCTGTGCTGTATGGTGATCTCCATGTAAACAACTGAAAGTTTTAAAACTTCATTCTTTTGATCTCAGCCATAAGAAATTTGAAGTTTTGAAACTTCGAATATTTAGAAATAAACCCATATATGACCTAGGCCCAGTAATTTAATTTCTTACCATTTCTCAGTTAGTTGGCGATGAGGTTAACCTCTTCTCTTCCAGTATCCTCTGTTAAAATATATACATTTAAACAGCTACAATACAGTGCAATCTGATATGCGTGTATATTTATTTTCTCTCCAGCAGGGCATACTGTTGACATCTTTTTAACACAAGAAACTTTACAATCCATTTTTAACACAAGCATGTGTACAAATCAGTTTGATATACAAATGACATATGATTCTTTAAAAAATTCCAGCTGGCTGTACTGACATATGTTACACATCCACTACCCTACTTCTCCTGGCATAGCTGACAGTACCTCACATTGTCACACAACCTTGTGCATCATTCATGGTGTCCACCAGGAGGAACAAGTGAGGTGGATTGATCAGCTTTCCTCTTAACTGGAAGGGCAAGTTGACATTTACCACTTTCTCCCAAGCTTCCTGGATGACTGATATAGTGGCTTGGGGACCAGTCAATCTCAAGTTGTCTGGGTTGCAGTCAGGAGTTTATGTTTATGAGCCATGGAGTCAGCCCAGGAAATTATATTTGGAGCAGTTTCAGCTCTGGGAGTTGTTGCCCAATAGAGACTGCTTGGAAAGCTTAAACGCTTGCCATAATGTGGGAATTAGGGTACATGTTAATGAGAATTACTTGGTGCGGAAACAGATGTTTTGGTGATGTAGTGAGAATTACATATATTTGTTTTTAGCTTTAGTAACCCAAATCTGTTGAATGATAACACACTGGTCGTCCTCATTAATGCTTATTTGGAAGTTATGTCCTAACATTGCCTTTTTCTTTCCCAACAGGCTGCTGCTTTGAGGAAACTTCTTCTTGATCAGTATTTTCGCAGCTCAAAAGGAGAGTATGGAGCAAACATAAACGGTCCATTATCTACAGCAGCATATAGTAAAGCTTCCCAAACTGGAGGTAATGTAAAAAAAAAAGTATTAAGGAAAGTGCTCAGTAACCCATGTTGAAGAACAGTGTAATGTGAATTTGGCTTTTAGGTTAACATAGAAAAATGTGCAGAAGGCTTGATTTCAAAGAAATTAATCTGAGATTAGTTCCTGACTGTAGATGTAAAATAAATCATTTTGTTTTTAATAGATGCCATTTACAGCACATTTTTTTGCATGATGTTATGGTAGTCTGCTGAAAAAGCTGCTGATTATATGACAATGCTTTAGTCCACTTAGCTGGACTAATGAGTTTTTCTAGTAAGGATCCCTGTTGTGTTGTAGCAAATGGTGATTAAAAAGAATGTTCA
This sequence comes from Protopterus annectens, assembly GCF_019279795.1. Lineage (NCBI taxonomy): Eukaryota > Metazoa > Chordata > Ceratodontiformes > Protopteridae > Protopterus > Protopterus annectens. The sequence continues at coordinate 237,640,307 of NC_056745.1, forward strand.
TCTCTGTGTGATGTTAAAATAAGAAAAAAATTACACACACTCACACAAGAGTGTAATTCACTGTCAGATCAGCTGTTATTTGACAGAAAATATTATGCAGAAGTGAAGTGAACTGCTCCCATACATTGAATCTTGAAGATATCAGATGAAATAATATTGAATGCTTTTGGGAAAGGTTAGTGTAGGTTGGGGGATACAAAAATTAAAACTTTCAGATATAGTGAAGGTTCTGGCATTGGGAGATGAGTGTGCAGGGTCAGGGTTAGCCCAAAAACACCACCTAATGTTGCTAAACATAGCTGTAAATCTGTCCCTGCCACTAAACCTGATGATTCACCCTACCGTAGGAAAAACCCTATCCATAACAATCCCGCCATTCAAAGTATGTCTGTATGTGGGCTGGGCTTTTGCTCATATGACTGCAAAAGTAACATTTTTCTTTTGGAATCTTTTTCAGTTTTGCCACAGCAAGAGTTTCTCTAGTTCGATCCTCGGCTGGGGTGCCTTCTGTGCGGAGTCTGCATGTCCTCCCTGTGGCCACATGGGTTTCCTCTGGCTGCTCCAGTTTCCTCCCACATCCCAAAGATATGCTCTAGGTGGACTGGACACTCTAAATTGGCCCTAGGCGTGAGTTCATGCATGTGTGTGCCTTCTGTGGAAGGTTGGGTGCCGGGCTGGCAACTCGACACTGTAAAACTCCACTGCCAGTCATGAGCGGACAAATGATCCATTGTGGTGACCCCTAACCGACAAAAGCCGAAAGAAGTAGTTAGTTTTTCAGTGTGTTGGTTTTCAATGTGCCTGCAGTGATCTCCCATGATTTGATGTGTGTGCATTTTGCTAAATCAATATATATATATATATATATATATATATATATATATATATATATATATATATATATATATATATATATACACAAGCACATATATGTAAAATAAATTCAATATGGTGACTCTGTGGATAGGCCCCCATAGAGACTGCATGGCATGTTATGGAAGTAGATACTGATGATGTCCAGTTGTGCCCCAACCAGGTCTCAAACCTATGTCTACCATTTAGTAATGCTGCACCTTAAACTCTGCTGTCGGTCAGGGATATGTATGTATAGCTGGGATATGTATGTGTATGTGTATAATTACATACATATATATATATATTTGTGTGTGTATTCGTGTGTGTGTATTCGTGTGTTTGTAAGCAGTTATGTGCTGGATTGTGAAGCAAACAGATGTCATGTCCTGGGTTTGTAGTAACATGTATTTCTATTCAGTACATGATCCAGCATGAACTATTGCACTTAAGAAATGGTGTGACTTCTTTTTACACAGTCATTTTGAGGAGGGAGTTCATCTAGGCATGTGCTGAATGAAACTACTTTGCACACCTATGTTAGCCAAACAGTATTTTTAATGAGATTATTAAAGCATCTAAACACACACACAAACACACATGCACTCATGTCTTTGTGTGTATGTGTATGTATGTATATATATCTACATATAAATATATATATATATATATATATATATATATATGTATGTGTGTATTTGTGTGTGTTATATGTGTATCCCCTTTCTAAGTGCAATATTTCAAAAAGTTGACTTTCAAAGGATTGAGACCATAGTTGACAGTCTAAAAAGACAGCTGCTGAGATTATTTTTACTGAAATAGCAGTACAGTGGGGCTCGGGGAATATGCTCTTTTCCCCACTATATTATGATCTCGGAGTTGATATATATAATTAGCAGGGGGTGTCGGGGGGTGCAGCTGTGTTTGATTTTCTTTCAGCATTTCAGACCATCTGTCATATGGTATTGAACTTCTGAAAGTCAGTGTTGTGAAACATTGATCTTATGAAGTAAATTAAAATATAAAGATATATATATATGTATGTACGTGTGTGTGTGTCTGTGTTTATCCCAACAGGCTTGATGGTACAGGGCATCCCATCTTGAACGTCTTGCTTCTTTGCCTATCGGCTAAGATAACTTGTGGTATCTTCCATGGCTTCTGTACATTATTTTTATACAAATCTGCAATTTCTTTCTGTCTGCAGTATGTTTAAACTGAGATGGTGTGCATCCATGGTTTATGTTTACAGTCACAACAAAAGAAGTCATAAGTACGTTTAATTGAATGAAAACATACCTAAGAAACATAAAGTTAAAAACTTACTTGTAACTTCAGGCCCCAGTTTTGTTTTGTGTTATTACTTGCCTTATGTATTTTCATGTGTGTGTGTGTATGTGTGTGTGTGTGTGTGTGTGTGTGTGTGTGTGTGTGTGTGTGTGTGTGTGTGTGTGTGTGTGTGTATCTGTCTTCATATTGTGGAGAGTCTTTTCTTTAGTATTATATGTTATATGCATTTCTGTAGTCCATAGATTTCTGTTACCTTCTACTGTTAAAGAAAAATAAATTATTTTTACCTTTTTTTTCATTGCAGTGGGCTGCATCTTCTTAATGGGGTTTATCACCCACATCCCCACTTTCTAAATATACTTTCTTCAAGGTCACACCAACGAAGAAAAAGTAAAGTTCATTTTTGCCCTTTCTGTGATTTCCTACAACTTTTACTGTAAGATTGAACACTGAGGTCTAGAGGTACAACTCTCAAGTGGGGAGGGGAGGTACAAAACATTTTGATTTGTACAGTCTCCCATGTTCAGATATTAAGCAGACTTGAAACTTTTTATTTATTTATGTATTCATTCTTTTATGGAGTGGGTTAGCACAGTGGGCTCTTTTCAGGGCAGACCTGAGGTGGTGTTCTGTACTAACTAGGGGAAGTGGCTAGTGCATGGGGTAAATTCCCTTACACACACACGCACACACACACACTTTTTTTTTCAGTATGTAGCATGGCATTATTCACCTGAGCAATCACTAGCTCAAGTAGAATAGGGTCTCATATTAACATCTTAGAATAACCTTACAAGACACCTGCAACAACTGGAAAGATCACAGAAGTATCTCACCAAGAGGATCATTGGCCTCAAGCAGATGCCCTATGCAGCTCGACTGAAGAAACTCCAGCTGTACTCGGCTGCATACCGTCTACTCAAAGGTGATATCTGTCTGACATACAAGGCCATGTCCAACCCAAAATTGATGGACATGTTCCACCTAAAGAAAACCATATCCCCCTCGAGCCACACGCTCCAGGGATCTAAACCTCTCCACAACAATAAATAGGACGTGCTGGAGGGATAGATTCCTGTCCCAGAGACTTCCCATGCTCTGGAACAAGATTCCAATCTACATTAGGCAGAGCTCCTCGCTAATTCTCTTCAAGAGAAACCTTGACAAGTGGATGGGAAACAAAGTTTACTCCAGGGATCACTTCAGTGGCTCTGCTGGACAGAGGCACAGGGAATTAATCTAAGGGGGCAGCGAAAGCCAACACATTCCGGCTAGGCTTATAAATGCCTTCGGGCAGATAGCCTAGTACCTACCTATGAACCTATAACAGTCATCAGCATACTGAAAGGAAGTGAGAAGTCACAGCACTCTTTCTGTTTATATAATATATGTATGTGTATCTTTATATATATGTGTGTGTGTGTGTGTGTGTGTGTGTGTGTGTGTGTGTGTATATGTATATATATATATATATATATATATATATATATATATATATACACACACACATACTTAACTTTGTCAAGCAGCATTAATGTTGACATCCACCAAATGATTGACATTATGCACATCAGCCTGCTACTATACATGTGCCAGGCATCAATCTCACCACTTGCAAAATGTTTAAAGCAAAAGACAAAAGAAAACATTTTTGTTTTTTTGCAGGGATGAAACACCCATGCATCCCTGCTAATTTTATATTTTAACTCTGAGATTGTACAATTCTTGGTGGAAGGGCAAATTCTCCAATCCTGAGAATTATCGATCTGCTACTTTTGTCAGCAGGTGTCAACAATCTCTCTAGTCACCCAAATTGTATACCATAAACCAAAGCACTATTAAACAAAAGTATCAAAAATTATAAGTTTACACACACACACACACACACACACACACACACACACACACACACAGAGTATTTGTGTATGGCTTATATATATATATATATATATATATATATGTGTGTGTGTGTGTCTGTCTATGTCTCTTGCTCTCTCTCTCTCACTGTATATATATATATATATATATATATATATATATATATATATATATATATATACATAAGTATACACACACACACGCACATATATATAATATGAGTTCCATTTGTTTGGTCGACAGGGAGTTTGATTGATATCTGTTTAGTGGAATGCATATGGTCAGCTATACAGATGGTTGACTGATGTGTGAGATTGCACAGTTCGCAGAATTGTGGAATATTCTCTTTACCCGATTTTGTTTGATCTTGGAGTTGGTGTATATAATTCGCAGTGGGTGCAAAGTAATGCCGGGGGGAGGTCGATATTTTTTTTTTTTTTTTTTTTTTTTTTTTTTTTTTGTATTTATGAGTTTGATTCTTGGTGCATGCATAGTAGGATGTCAATGTTTCCATTTTCAAGGTAATGTTTTGTACCTTTCAGATGTCATCATTAGTTTTTGTCCACCAGATGAATGTAAACTATGTAGTATACACATGCACACACATACAGACGTATGTGTGTCTGTAAAGAACAGATGGGAGAGGAGCACAGTTATACTGTAAAGATGCAAGGTCCAACAATTTTACCCTATACTTACCTTCACACCAGTCATGTAATTTTCATGAAGCTTTATGTATAATGTGAATGCATATGGGGTGATAATTGTGACACTTTCTGCATTAATAGAATAGATTGCTTCACATACTCCTTTTGACATATAGATACAATTGTGTTACAAGACTCCAGGACTTGTAACTGTTTTTCTCCTTGATGTTTGGGTAATTCTGTCAGTATTAGTTTTAAGACCATGCAAGGTTGTGCTGAATAATCCTGAATCCATGGCTGTTGTATTGATCAAGGCTTTCTTTTTTTTCAACCACACAGCTATTTTTACAGTTTAAGGTGGGAGTGATAGCATTCATGATATGGCGAGAAACAAAATCACAGACCATATCAAAGGTTCATAAAATATTGCCTGTAAGGGGATGACTGGGTGAATTTATTTAGAGGAAAACATCAGAGAGAGGTGGTCATTTTTTTCTTTAAGGGACTAGATAGGCAAGGCAGTGGAATCAATCTGATTCTTGCCTCCAGGATAATGCTAAAAAGAACTGGTAAGGTAGAGATTGGGGAGTCATCAGATCATGCCCCCTTAATAGAAGAGGTTAAATTAACAACCAAAAATGGGAAAGAATGCAGGAATGAGCTCACTGCAAATGGCATGGTAATTTAAATGGAAAGACCTTCAGAAATAGTGGCAGATGTCATTATGCAGAATCTTAGGGATACAGATGATTTGGGAATGATATGACAGGAAGGATGTAAAGCTAAAGCAGTTCATAGAAGGAAATTAAAAGAATGGTATAGAAATTAAAGGAAAGTTCAACATAATCTTATTACAGGTAAGGAACAACATCTTCATAAGTTTGTAGAAGAGATTGACAGAAGACTGCAAGTTCAAGGAGATGGGTTGGAGATGGCGAGACTGGAGACACAGAGTAGTTTTCTTGATGTGTGACATGCAAAAGCTGACCTGAAAGAAAAAGGTCAAAGTGGGCTTATTGGTGGCTTAAAGGGTATGAGACCCTAAGATCATAATATGGTCATTCAGGTAACCAATAGATAAGCAAATTATTCAGCCTGGCAAGGTAATGAAAGAGAATAAATATTTTTGTTGACATGAGTAGTCCACCTTGGCTGTGATAGCCCCTTATTAGCAGAGACCCAGGGAAAAAGCCCCAGCTGCAAAAAAAGGCAGTTTTGTAAAACAGAAAAATAAAAAAACCTAAAATTACAGTGTGGCCTCGCAATAAGTTGAAAGGTACTGTGACATTGTGAACTATTGCCAGCTGTACCAGCAGAAGTGGGACAGTGCATGTGTGGCATATGCCAAGAAGACAGGGTATAGTTTGATGTGTTCCAAGATAGGCCCATTCGTCTCAAGCAGCATTTTTCCAGGGTCACTTGAAAAACTAGCTTGAGTCTTCAAAGGAGGCTGAGATGTGATGTAAGATATTGCCAGCTGTACCAGGAGAACTGTGCATATTTGACATATACCAGCATGGCTGGCTGAAGTTTTATAAATACTCTTATGTCATTTGACTGTCATATTGATTTGTACAGTTGCTTGTATTCAAATGTATTTGTAAAAGCTGTGTATGTTAAAATGCTGCAACTGAATCTTAACAGAGTTCTGAAGGTGAATTGTGCCAGAGTCGGGTGACTAGATGTGATGTCATTCTATAACCAGCTGAAGTATGGAACTCTGGCAGCAGCAGTTCTTGTTTGTTTTGTTTTTTTTTTTCCTTTGGAACCTGATACAAAAGATCTATGTCAGTTATCACAGTTCAATTGTGTTCAGTTGTTGAGTTGAGTTAGTGTGTAGATCATCACCTTGTCTTGTGAAAGTGAGCATCTCAACAGTACATCTTGCCTTGTTATATTAAGTAAGTTAACTAGTGACAGATTTTCTTTAGTTCAGTTAGGAATAATATAATGAGATTAGTTTAGTATTATTTTGCTTTTTTCCTACATCTGTGAGATTCTATCCAACTGTGTTATTTTTTGTTGTATATTGTACCTAAATGTTAAGCATTCTTCTGTTCTCTTTTTATTTTCAGATATGAAATATTTTGTTTTCCTTTTCATTGTGGTTGGTCTTTTAGACAATACTTTTAACATCTTGAGAGTACTTGTACTTAATTTAGTGACACCATGGCTACTCTGATCATCCTTACTACATCCAACACACTGTACCATTTATATCAGTGTAATTGGTTACCCTTTGTAAGAGCCTTAGAGCATCTGACTGGTGGCAGAAGTCCACCGTATAGTCTGGAAAGAGAAAGGGACACAGCTGGTGAATCTGTCAGTGTTTCCCAGGTGTGTGTGTGTGTGTGTATGTGTGTGTGTGAAAAATCAGATATTCAAGTATGTGTATGTCATATACTTGGAACTGGGTCACAGAGCTCCAAGGTGAGTTTTGTGTGGGATCTGGAGAAAGATTGAGTCCAGTCCCAGGTCTGGAGCATGTTCCCTGTGTGCTCTTGAGGGAAATTGTGCTTGATGCAGAGAGCTGTATTTGAAATACTGTGTAAATCCATTCCTGTTTTAAGTGACTGCCTCTCACTGTTGTCAGTTGTGAGGATTAGGGCTCCTTGATTACAGGCTCCGGGTAAAGAGAGGCCATCACAGGTACTTGTACTAGAGAGACACTACATTAAGTAAAATTTAGAGTCATTACATATTAATACATGACAGATTGGTATATGCATTTAGGTTTAATATGTCAAAGTACAATTTTACAATTATGAGTAATAGAAACAAGAGAGAGGAGGTTAGTAAATATGAGTAATGTGTATATTTGTTAGGTGTTCCACAGAAAAGGAAAGTTGTAATGAAGTTGAGATAGCTGTATACGGTAATGAGTATGAGTTGGAATTCTGCTGGAGGGAAGAACTTGTTAAGGAGTAAGTAGAGCCAGCAGAAGTAGCAGTAAAGGACAATGGGACAGAAAACAGTAGGAAATTTACATGGAGAATTTGCTTTATTGAGGTGTATAGGGGTAATATAGGTGTGTAAGGGGCAATGTAGTCTAGCCAAGGGATGTGCAAGAACAGAGCCAAGTGTTTTAAGGTGTTTTTGCAAGTTTTTGAATTTGAATAGGTTTGCTTACTTTCTGATGTTGGTAGGGAATTGAACTCCATATTCTTGTGAAATAATTTGAGTACAAGGATAGAGCAGCAGAGTTGTGAGTTTTACTTTCGGTTAATCGGAACTTGTCTGTATTGTGAAGTGATCATGCAGGGGTTTATGGTTCTACTAAGGCTTGAAGTACAAGACAGCTTGGTTTGTAGATTATATTATGAACAATTGCTAACTAGTGTGGAAGTTCTAGCCAGTATTTTGTAAGGCTAGACAGTGGTTAGATCCTGCAGACTGGTTAGTGGTAATTATGCACAGAGCCTATTGTGTTTTTTTGGCATTGCTAGTTAAAAGTGATTGCTGCAGTATAGGAAACCATTATTTCTGTGAGTTTTCTTCATAGCTTGTTGTATATGAATATCAAATGTTAGGTGGTTATCAATAATGTCACCAAGTAGCTTTATGTGGAGCACAAGTTCAATAGGTGTGTTGTTTGAGATGATGGGGAAGTTATTTTTTTCTGTGGTATGCAGATTTTAATGTGAAAAACAGTAACTTGTTTTTCTTATAATACATCAGGAGGTTAGAATTGTTGAACCCGTTTTTTTTACAGAAGAAAAAGCCTTTTTGTTCTTTTCATAAAGTTCTTGGGGGGGGGGTCTTTGTGGTTGTTAGTGTAGCATCACCATTGTTCTGAATGATGGTTGTTTCATCAGTAGCAGTGCAGAGGTCATTAATAAAAACAAGTATTGGGTCTAAAACCAAGCCTTGTGGCACTCCATCTGAGATGGGCAAGAATGGTGATTGTTTTTTTTCCTGGCATTTTACTGCCTGTAGTTTGTTAGAAAGGTAAATATGGAACCAGGAGATGGAGGGGGTGTGAATGTCTGCTGGGAATAGTCTATTTAAGAAGAATTACATGTGATGCAATGTAAATCCTTAGATAAGTCCAGGAGTGGAGAAGAAGAAATTACCCAGAGTCTCTGTGAATTGTGGAGATAATATGTGATGAGAAGAAGATGGGGGAAGAATTTAGGAAATACAGTAGCACCCTATACAACCAACAAGTAGACACAGGATGCATTGGCATGGGAGTTTGAAGCCACCCAAGCAAATAGGGCTCATGATATGTTGGGAGGGGGGGGTTGTGATTGGGATAAAAACATAATGGTGGAGGAGGTGAAGGGGCCATAAACAAATTAAACTCTCAAAAGGCGTCCGGAGGAATAGATGGATTCCTTGCAGAGTTTTATAAATGGGGAAGGGAGGGACTCTAGTATGGATTTTCAATAATATAGACAAAAGGGACAAATGCTATCCCTGAACAGAGTCTCGCTATGATAGATCTTTCATCCATAAAAGGAGAAATACCAGGGCATGGGCACTTTAGACCAAGATTATTGATTAATCCATCCATAACTCTCTTTCTCGCATTTTTGTGCATAGGGTTGGGATGTCATATTAGCAATCACCATCAACTAGTGCCAGTGTTCACACAACTGGGTTGCCATTCCTGCTATGGGTATTTCTCCATACATACACACATGTATACACACTCACAACTATGGCCAGTTTAAAGTTTGCAGTCCACCTATTGTATGTCTTTGGAGTAAGGGAGGAAAGTTTGTGATCCACGTATTGTATGTCTTTGGAGTAAGAGAGGAAACTTGAACACCAGGTACCCCAACTGAGAACTGAACCAGAGAACTTGTTGCTGTGAGGCAACAATGCTACCTGTTGCCTCACTGTGCTATCCTGATTAATGTGGATTTGAAACTATTTGCATAGGTTTAAATAGATAATTTGAAACCTTTTTTTTCATGTATTGTGTAGCAGGGTTAGAAATGTTTTATATCATGGAGACATATTATTACAACCTGGTGGACCCTGTAGCATGTTTGCATTACTTATTCAGGGGGTGACCCCAGTGCAGGCATAATACTTTTTGCTGTTGAAATATATGTGATACTGTTAACTGTAAGTTCCTTTTTCAGATCTTAAAACAAAAGGAAATCAGGGATAGATTAATTCATTGCATAGAGATACACTGAGTGTGGAACATGGCAAGTTTTCTACTCAAGCTCAATATGTCTGTTATGGTAATTGAGGAAATGGCTTTTAACGTGAAGAAGTATTTAAGAGTCGTATGTGAGGAGATTATGCAGAGTGGGTTTTGTATGTTTGCTGATGACTGCATTTTATTAGTGAATGATGTGGGAATGGTTGTACACAGTGCATTGCATAAGTTCAGAGAATTTGCAAACATTTGGGACTGAGGAGTAATAAGTGCAAAGCTGTCTTAGACTAGGTGGGTAAGAAAAAGGGTGAACTAGCCTGAAATATTTAGGGTTGATTATAAAAAAGGGTTTTAGGAAGATGGCTGTATTAAAAATCTAGGCAACCTAGAGATTAAATTTAAGGAAGAGCTCATACCTAAGGTAAAGGCATGTCAAACCATTGATGGAAAGATGCAAGCTGCTAGAAAGATGGTTGTACCTCATCATTTCTTTGTGATAGTAAATCTCCCAATAACTTCAGATCATTACAGTGTGGTTAGAATACAACAATACTGACGGAGTCCATCTTGGTAGAAATGGGAAGGAGACTCACAGCACAGAAAATCAGAATCCCATGGTGTTACAGTGGGAATTTTGGTTACTGGGTTTAAGGCAGGGCTTTGGACAATGGGTGCTTGGAAGTACAGTAGAAGCTTTATTTATCAAACAGTGGAAGACAAAATACAATGCTCCATATTTTAATTTGAAAAATATCTGAACTGGCATGTCAGGAAAGTTTACTTATTTAAATGCAAGTAGAGGACATTCTGTCCCACAACATTGGTAAGCAGTCTTCTGTGAATTTGGATAAATTAGAAGATGGTGTTTTTTTGTATTAAGTGGATAATTGTTCATACCCACCTGTAATTATATGGATGAGCAATGGATTGTGAAAGTGATTTGTTGAACTTTCATTTATTGTGTTCTGTTGTAGTGGAAGGTGTTATATGATTTTTTTTCTTTTTTATAAAAAAGCTTGAAAAGCTCTGTTCTTCCTAAACTGATTTATAGCCTTATTACTTTTGACCCTACCTATATAACCTGCTCTGCTCTAATCTCCCACCTTCCACCACTACATACTCTTATACTACTTCTTACTCTCCCTATACAGATCTCAAACTTACTTACCTCTGCAGGCAGTATTCCACAATCAGAATCCCACTGATTGTTCACCTTGACTGTTTCACTCAACTGTCTCTACCCGCTCCGTTCGCCCTACAGGCTCACTCCGCTCCCCTCCCCACCCCCAATTCCCTCCCACCCCCAAGGTTCCTACATTTATTTTTGCTAACCACACCCCCATCTTCTTTGTTCCAATCAATTAACACACCTTATTACCACTCCCCACCCTAATTTACTTACTTACCTCTTAACCTTATCATATTTCCTCCCTATCTTTACAGATTCAATTAGCCAACTACTACTACTACTACACACCCCTGTCTATTACACATCTCATACCAGGACTATGGCCAAAGTACCCTACCTTAATAAATTAAAGCTCATATCCTTTGCCTCTCTCCTAACTCCTCTACTAATTACCTATTTATTAACCTCCTATGAACAACCATTACACCCAAACCATCTATTCCCCTCTAAATTAACTTCCACACCACTATTAGCTATCTCCCAACCCAGCTTTAACACCACAACTAGCCCCTGCTACTTGTAAGCCAAATATCACAGACTAATCCATATAAAGTATAGTAAACTACAAACAAGAAAACTATTTTATTATTTCTGTAAATTTAACAACCCGATATATAGAATACTCCACCTAGCCCTGCTAGATGGGAGACATTCATCCTAACCCCGGCCCAAACAATATTCCTGCCACTGAACTAGGCAATTCTAACATAACTAATACACATACTCCTATTAAACCTCCAAACTCCCTCTTTTTAGCACATCTTAACATTCGTAGCATTAACAACAAGATTACCCATATTCATGCCCTATTACAACTCTGCCAGTTTGACATCTTATGTTTATCTGAGACATGGCTTAAACCTTCCATTAATGACAATGAAATTACCCCGCCTGGCTACAGTATCCTCAGATTAGACCGTATTAACAAAAAGGGAGGGGGTGTTGCAGTCCTCTATAGAAATAATCTACAAGTTGCCACTTCAAACATAAACCAACCTATATTTAATAATGCTGAAATCCTAAACATTGCTTGTATTTACCTTCCCCCTGGAAATAACATTGACACCCTTGAAAGTATTCTCAATTGGCTATCAACTAATCTTCCACAAGAAACGTTAGTCCTTGGAGACTTTAACATTGACTGGAAGTCCTGTAGTACCCCTCATCCCACCACCCATATTAATCTTTATGGCTTCTCACAAGTCATCACCTCCCCTACAATAATTAATAAAACCAACAAGAAGGAAACCACATTAGATTGGATTCTTATAAATTCTCCATATCACACATACAAAGCAGGCACCCTCCCTGATGATCTGAGTGACCACTCACTCACATATATCATCAGACACAAAACTAGCATACCTCGCCCAAATTCCTATCAGACAATACGGACTAAAAAATTCTTTAACCCTGAACTTTTCCAGCTAGAACTCAAACACTGCAATTGGTCACCACTAAAAATACTCCCTTTAGATGAAGCAGTTGACTACTTTAATTCCGCATTCGTAGCCATCCTTGACCATCGTGCCCAGTACGCTCTATTAGAAATAAACCTGTCCCATGGCTCACTACAGCTACTAGACAGAAAATTCTCCATAGAAACAAATCTTGGGCAAAATGGCACACTACTAGGAATTCAACAGACCACCAAACCTTTAGACAACTGAGAAATACTACTAAAAAAGCTGTCCTCTTTGTTAAAAAAACTTTTATATCCAACTACAACAAACTAACCAAAGGAATCCACAAAAATTTTGATCCAGCATCAACAAACTCCTACACCCAGGCCAGTCTATTACACCTAGCCCACAAGGTTCTAACCATGAGAATCCAACACAAACTGCCAATGCCTTCAATTCTTTCTTTACAGATGCCATTCAAACACTAGCTAAGCAATTATCTCCAAGTTCCCCTAATCTAACCACCTCACCGACTGACCCAATTCCATCATTTCAGCTAAAACCTGTTCCTACTTCCTTCATTTGCTCTCTTCTACAAAAACTAAAACCTACTACCCATCTGCTGACCAACTACCTGCAGAATACCTGCAAAAAGGTGCCAAAGCCATAGCATTCCCAATTTCCATACTAATAAACAGAACAATAACAGAAGGAAATATCCCATCTATCTGGAAAATCTCACACATCATCCTCCTTCATAAAGGCAGAAACTCCATTGACATTTCAAACTATAGACCAATAGCTCTACTCTCTCCACTGGCAAAAATTATGGAAAAATGTATCCATAAGCAACTACTCACCCATCTTATCGAAAATAACCTACTGGCCAACTGTCAACATGGGTTTAGACCTAATCACAGTGCCACCACAGCTCTACTTTCCTTCACAGACTGCATAAATTTAAACCGTAATAATAATACTCTTTCCTCTTCTGTCGTCTTTGATTTATCTAAGGCTTTTGACATGGTTAACCACCAGCTCCTTATAGAAATACTTAAATCTCTTTCTCTTGATACTCTAGCCTTAAAGTGGTTTAAATCTTACTTAGACAATAGACAACAAGCAGTACTATGGGAAAACAATCTACCTTCTCACCTCCCCATTTCCCTTGGTGTTCCCCAGGGCTCCATATTAGGTCCACTGCTATTTTCCATTTACATTAATGACCTCCACCTAGCAATTCCTCATGCAACCTGCATTCAATATGCAGACGACTCCACCATTATTTGCTCAGCTAATACTCCTTCCGAGCTACAGTCCCTTACACAAAAAGCATTCAATACAGTTGAGCAGTGTTTTTTAAGCCGATGCCTCCTACTTAACCCTAAAAAAACTAAACTGCTACTTTTTACTCCTACTTGCAGGTCAACCCCTCTTCACTTCACTCTTATATCCAAGAACAGTACTCTTATATCTCCTGACCCAACCACTAAACTTCTTGGAATAACCATTGATAATAACCTAAATTTCGATACTCATATTAACATCACTATAAAAACAGTAAATAAGAAACTGGGATCGCTTTATAGAATCAAACCCTTTCTTACTCCTTCAGCCAAAACCACCATAGCTAGAACTCATTTAATCTCTACCCTACTCTATGCTTCACCCATATATGCCAATCTCTCAAAAAACAACCTCAACAAACTTGCTACCTCCTATCATAGTATTGCTAGATTTGCCACTGGTTCTCCTTTTAGAACACATCATTGCAACAACCTAAAACAATTAGGATGGCTAGAGTTCCAAAACCAGTTAATATTTCACCAGCTTGCTATTATCCATAAGAGCCTGCACTACCCCACCTATACTGACTACTCTCATTACCCCCTACAACAATCTTAAGAACTTACGCTCTTCTAATAAGCTACTTATTACCACTAGCAGATCCAATAACTCAGCTGGTGATTCTTTGTTCTCTAACTCTGTAGGCAAACACTGGAACATGCTTCCCTCTGAACTCCTATCCCTGACCTCTATAACACTTTTTAAACAGAAACTAAAACTATTTCTCAGTACTCATTGGTTATGCCCTTGTACTAACCCGACTACCTGTCTTTCTTCGATTTCCTATGTGCTCTCTGCATCTAATATTATTATGTTCTAACTAATGACATCCTCTTGCTGTCTCCTATAAACCTTGTATTTCACTGCATCACATGGTACATTTGTATAAATAAACATCTTTTTCTATCCTATTTTTTTTCTGTTTCTATAAGTAAACAACTGTTTTGTATTTTATTTTTGCTTTTTTCATATCTCCTCATCATGAGCTATGTACTCTTGTAATGACAACTGCATCAAGCCTATATGGCTGTAACTGTTCAGAACTTTTCAACTACTTTATACTTCTCTGAATTGTGACAACTTTTTATTATACATATTGTGTTTGTGTTGGAGCTTTTCTCCCCGGGCCTCTACTGAAAATGGATTTGTATTCCCGTTAGACTAGCCCGGTCAACAAATGTAAAGTAAAAATAAATAAAATAGTTCATTCAAAAAACATTCTTGATGGCTCATATGACAGATTTCTTAACATGGCTGGACTATGATAAACAAGCAGTCCATCCAGATTGCTTTTGGGGCATAACATAGTCTGGTGCTTTAGTGGGTGGACATTGTACCTTCCTGATTTTATAGAATTTAAAATGAGAGCTGGGAAGGCTCCAAGCAGCCATATCCCCACTATGACCTGTTTGAACTGGGTGTGATCTTCTACGAAAGTTTATTCTGTTATATTACAGCAAAAAGTAAAATATTAAGTTACTACCATTGTTGGAGAGCAACATGTATAACTCATCTTTTCATAATATGCTCAGTAAGTGTCATTACTGATTTAGTTTTCAGATGATGTTGCCCACACTTTGTTCTGCACTGTAGCAGTGTTGGGCTATCCTGTTGACCTGCAGGGCAGAAAAACCTTTTTTTCTATAACCACACTGATTTGCATCACTTCTTATAATTAATGTTTGACCAGTATATGTGGCTTTCACTATTGCTAGTTGCGATACTGTGTCTGCCATTTGTGACAACACACAGTTTTAAAATACTGCCACTAACCATTATGGCACACATACTGGCATTTTTAGCATGTACATGTTGGAAATGGTGTGTAACAGAACTTTTCAAGTTTCATAAAAACAGGGAAGACAAGGCCCATGCATTTAATTTGTGAGAGGTTTTGGAATATTATGTCAAACTGAGAGGATTTTGGATTGGCATATAAAATATAGAGTACACTTCAGAATTGCAGGAGTTCTGCAATTTGGTAGCCCATAATGCATTGGAAATGGTTCCTTCGTTACAGTGAGTTTTGCTTTGTATGTAGTACATAAAGTTGAATCGATTCACCCTTATTACAGTATACTGACAGTAAAGTCTATGTACGGCAGTTCTGTAGCCTTCTGGCTCATACTGGGAATATCTGGTCCTACATGCAATTACAGGATTTCTTAAATGGAAATTCCCAAACTGTAGTACTGATAACAAATGGGGAGATTGCTATACACAGTGTGGTAAACATTGTGAAACAACATGCCAGGTTTGTTGGTTAAGAGTGGACAGCTGCAGCATTACTGTTATTTAGTAGCGATGTAACGTGTCAAGAAAGAAAGAAAGGACCAGTTCCTTTTGACAGGTGAATGTGTTGCATCTCATTCAAAGGGCTCTCTGCATTTCACAAATTAGTCTTTGCTTATCAGCACTGCATGCACACTAGGAGCTTGTTTCATATCATTTTATCATGTGATGTGCTCACTAGGAGCTTGTTGCATATTATTTTATCATGTGATGTGCTGTATCACCTGCAGGGTGCTCACCCTATAACAAAATTCTTGCCTTAATATGAGTGTCAGTATTGAGCATATACCTCTCATGCTGTGCTGACTTTATCTGCTGTGACGATTGTTGTGAATAATTATGATGTATTCCTCAACAGGACAGTTTAGTTTTGCTAACCATTACGGGGTTTATTATTTCTATGTGCTTCATGAGTCGTCTACTACATTTTTCAGAGTACAGCATGCAGATAGCGTATGTCTCCTGTGCAGTCTTTTCTAAAATGAAGTGTATTTTTCTTAACAATCACTGATTTTCACACTGAATTATCAGAAAATCTTGATGTGATTAAAGAGTGAAGATTAAAGTTTATGGTGTTAATCCTTATATTTACGGATGACAGTTTATCGATACCAATCCCCTTCCTTTAATTTTCTTTCTTTAAAATGTTGCCTAGATGCTGGGACCTTCTCCATGACTCTGGTAAATGTCGATAGTTGTGATGTTACTTATGTTGTGAAATGCTGCACATCAGTTCACAGAAGGAAAAGAAAAAGACAGTCTTCTGTATAGGGTGATGCCAGACATGAGACTGACATTTTCATTAACAATGGTACCTTTGGTATAAAATAAACAATGACATTTCATGTCCCGGACTGAGTGGTTATCAAGAACTATGATAAGAACTCCTTACTTGTGTTTGAGATTTTGAATGGTTTCACTGAGACTGTTACTCAGTGATGTGATGCTGAACAGCAGATAACCATGAGATGAAGCGGTCATCCTCCTGTGCTGTCAGGACAACTGTTGGTACAGAGCTCTGGCTTAAGTTTTGACAAGAATCATCTCACTGCAACTCTGCATGTGACCAGCGACATGCTGAACCTTCAGCCCCATCCATCCTAATCATTTTTTTAAATAGTGTAGGTGTCTGTTTCTTTAAACAAAAGCAATATCTTTGTCTAGCCCCTGCCTCTGCCACAAATTGCCAGCCTAATATTAACCCCTAGCACATAGCCAATCTCTAGCATATTCTAGACACAAATCTCAAGAGACAGACAGACCCCACAACAGTCCAGAAGTAATCCAGAAGTAGTCCAAGTATTGAAACACGATCCAAGTGTAAAAACAACACTTTATTACCATTAAGTGCTTTCGTCTCGCTTGTAGCGAGACTTCTTCAGATCACATAAAATTACATCACACTCTGTTTAAATCCTGTCATTAATACTATTACTCTCAACCTCCTATCCGTTCATCACATCAATTAACTATGTTAATTAGTTAATACATTAATGAATCTAATATATCACTTTATCCTAAAATGCAATAAATAAAACTACCATTAAAATATAGTATATCGCTTGTGTTAAAAATATTTGTTAAACTTTTACTAAGATATATATATATATATATATATATATATATATATATATATATATATATATATATATACTTAAAACACACATTATCTAAATACATTTTGTTTAAATAAATAACTTCTACTCAAATGTGTATACTTAAAACATACATTATTATCCAAAGATTCTCCGCCCATTTCACTAGGCCACATACATTTAAAGAATGCTGTAATTAACTAACTTCAACCTTGACACTTTCAATAACTATCTTTCCAATATCAACTGATCCTTCCACTTTGACCTCTGCCTTGATGAAGCTGTGGACCAATTCAACTCCGTCTTTTTAAACACTCTTATCTCCCTTGCCCCTTTTAGAATTATCAGAGTCAAATCAGACTGCTCACCCTGGCTCACTAAGAAAACCTGATCTGTCATCCAAAATAGAGATTCTGCATGGAAACTCTGGCTAAAAAACAAATTTCTCATATACTACCAAAAATATAAGGAACTATGTAATCTGACCAAAAAGCACATAAGCATAGATAAAATAAAGTTCTACCACACACCCCTAACTACACAAACTAGTAATCCCAAAAAATTCTGGCACTCACTCAACCAAATTCTACATCCATGAAACCTCTCTACATCAAATCCTTGCCCTAGTAACTACTTCTATCTTTAATACTTATTTTATCGATACCTTACATAAACTTATGCCTTCCTCCAACCCTACCTGTCCCTTAACTTCCCATTTTATTTAAGTCCTATACCCACTAGCTACATCAAAAATCTTCTTTACAAATTTAAGCCATGCTCCCCTCCTGCTGACAACCAACCTCCACTATTCCTAAAGATAATTGCCAATTCCATCGCATACCTAGTATCCATCCTCATTAACCCCTCTACCCATGAATCCACCATCCCAACTCTTTGGAAGAAATTCTACATAATACCTATCCACAAAGGTGGGAACTCTGTAGAACTCTCTAATTACTGTGCAATTGCCATACTGGTCTCCTCTCTCCAAAATTCTAGAGCACTGTGTCCATAAACAATTCCTATCTTATCTATCTTATCTAATGCAAGAAAACCTCATCTCCCCTACCCAGCATGGTTTCTGCCCCCACCATAGCACCACCACTGCTCTTATCTCCTTTACAAACTTCATCTCACTAGCTAGAGACAATAATAAGCTACTGTCCTTCCTCTTTCTAGACCTTTCTAAAGTGTTTAACACTGTCTCCTATTCCAGCCTCCTTTCTAAACTAACGCAATTTAACCTCTCCCCTACAACTTTGTCCTGGTTTACCAGCTACCCCACTAACAGACAGCAATCAGTCAAATGGCTCTTGCCCTATCTCCATTTCTCCGCACAAAGCTGGGTGTCCCACAAGGCTCTGTTCTTGGTCCCCTTCTTTTTAATATATTTACTAACCAACCTCACACTTCTTGTCCTCAGTCTTCCCTTGTACTCTATGCAGACGACTCCACTGTCAAATCACTTCTGCCAACAAAACCTCCAATCTGCTTTCCCTTGCTCAGTCCTCCTTTAACCTCACTGAAACCTGGCTAAGTAATCACAGTCTTATCCTTAACCCTAATAAGAGAAAACTTCTCCTGTTCCTACCTAAATATCTCAGTCATCTTAAATTCTCTTTCACCATCTCTTCATTGAACAACACCATTCTCTCTATTAAACCTCACACAAAGCTACTTGCTGTAATCATCGACGAGCAGCTTAAATTCAATCTCCATGTATAGAACTGTATAAAGTAAACTCACCAAAAGCTCAGCTTGCTGTATAGAAACCCCTAAATTCAGAATCTTACTTACTCAGGGTTATATCCTTCCTAACCTACTGTATTGCTCTCCAGTTCTTACTAACTTACAATTCACTCTTCTATCTAAACTTAAAATCACATATATAACAAAGTAGCCAGATTTGCTGCTAACTTGCCTCTAAAATTTCATTACTATCTTGCACTCCAGAATCTCAACTGGTTAGAATTTCCTAACCACCACTTATAGTCTCAGCTTCTCGTAATCCACACCATCCTAAATAAACCCTCCTTCTGCCCTAGCATATCCTCTCTTGTCTCGCTTTATTATCCAGCATGCCTCTTAGAAGCTCAGACCAACACCTCTTACAAATTCATAAACAAACAAAAAAAAAAAAAATAGGTCAAAACCTATATTCTGATATTCCTGCTCTCTCTTGGAATAAGCTTCCCAAGACAGTTCTCAGACTTTATCTGCACAACTCCAGGATATGTCTTTGTAACCATACCACCTAAAATGTATTCCCCCTCTGTCCTTCCTACCCTTCCCTCCTTTTCTCCCCTTATCTTTTTCCCCTACACTCTTATTCCTCTCCTCCACTTCCCTATCCTTAAACCGTCAAACTATTCTAACTTCCTGAACATTAAAATAACTCTCTATTAGTCCCCTCCTCACACCTCTAAATTCTGCTCCAGTAATCTTGTACTATTTTTCCTTGCCCACTTCTCTTCCTTTCTCTTTCATTTTCCCTTTTCCCATTTTACTTATACTCGAAAAATCATCTTCTAAGCCTCTCCTGGTTGACTACTATTAACTAGTTCCTCGACATCTTTGCAACCTTACTTAGGCAAAATGTTCTTCCTTACCTATTTCTAACTTTACATCCCATTGTCAACTATATCTCATATTGTAAAGCAATGTGCTATCTATTAACCTTTGTAATATATACACATTATTGTATCTTTATTCAAATCTGTTATTCTTAACTTTGCACATCCCACTTGTACAATTTATTCATATGCCTGTACAATTTATCCATAGAAGTTTATTTTTCTTCTTGTTTAATTTGTTTTGCAAACCTGTCTATTTTTACTTCTGTACCACAATTTTTTGACTTGTATTACTTGCCCTCTAAATCTAAATTTGTATAATTTATGTATAAATTTTTCACTTTGGAGATTTTCTCCTCAGGCCTCCACTGTAAAACGCCGCAAGCTCAGATGGACTAACCCAGTCAACAAATGTCAAAAAGTGACAAAGATGGAGATTGTCCCAGATGAAAGAATGCCATAACTTGGGGTAATTTCGATATGAAGTGAAAATCCTTTTTAGTGAACATAAAAATCAAGACTTTCACATAAACTTAGCTTTCATATAAAGTTATATAGCAAGCCATTTTCAGTGGAATGTTAAAAGTATTTGTGAATATGCAATTTTGCTTAATACTGTTTGTTATACATACTCAGCAATACATATTACTGTTTTCAACAGTGTACTGGTTTTATTCTTTGTGTAGATAACTGCACATTTACTAAGATTTATTATTATATGTTATTATTATATATTATAAATTTGAAATGGACATTGCAGTATTTAAATTGACACTGATACGACTGAGAGACAACACTGGTGTTGATGGTTGGGAGATGGAGTCCAGAGAGGGTGAGGAATATAACTATGTGAATTGCATATTTGCAAAGTGTGTGTGTGTGTGTGTGTGTGTGTGTGGGGGTTACTAAATCCTCACTTAGTATAACTATGCTTGATGTTGCTACAGTTTAGTATACAGACGATTCCCCTTTTCAATGCAGCCTCAGTTTTTTGCATGTTTGCTACCTGCCCATTAAGCCAGTGTCCTTCCTGCTGTAAATGGAGGTATAACATACTACTCCAACTTCACCAGTTCCACTTGAGCACTAGCAGTCCAGTTCTCATAATACTTTCTGGCTGTGATAGCTATAAATCCCCAAATTAATCTGTCAGTCACCCTTGTGGATAACATTTCCAAGAAACACTTGTGAAGGGAATGACTAAAGATGAGCAACTTCCATGTGTCAACGTCAAAAGAGGCAGCTCTACTGAATTCTCCAATTATAGGCCAATAGCTATACTCTCTCCACTTGCAAAGATTATGGAAAAATGTATTCATGGACAACTCATGCACCACCTAATCCAAAATCGCCTTATGGCAGACACTCAGCATGGCTTCCGTCCTCATCACAGCACTACATCAGCCCTCCTAGCCTTTACTAACACCATAAACCATAATCACAACAATAATTGTATATCCTCAGCCCTCTTTTTGGATCTTTCCAAGGCATTCGATATGGTTGATCACCAACTTTTAATCCACACCCTGCAAACATTCTGTCTAGATACTGGAGCGCTCCAATGGTTTCAATCCTACCTGAATGGTCGACAGCAGGCTGTCCTCTGGCAGAACAAACTCTCTAACCTTCTACCTAACACCCTCAGAGTACAAGGCTCTATACTAGGGCCCTTGCTGTTCTCCATCTTCATTAATGACCTTTATACTGTCATCCCAAATGTCAGCTGTATCCAAAATGCTGATGACTCTACTCTGATTTGCTCAGCCACATCTCCAGTAGAGTTATGGTCAGCTACCCATACCACCTTTAATACAATAGAAAACTGGCTTTCTGAACATCGCCTGATCCTAAATCCCAAAAAAACTAAAATGCTGTTATTTTCACCAACACGTAGGTCTACCGCTTTCACCTTTACCATAAAATGAAGTGATGGCACAATAATCTCCCCTGACCCATCTACAAAACTATTAGGTGTCATCATAGACAATAATCTCAAATATGACCTACATGTTAACCAAACTATCAAAACCATCAATAAAAAACTAGGGTCACTTTACAGAATAAATGCCTTCCTAACCCTGCCAGCTAAAATTGCCATAGCTCGCTCTCACCTTCTTTCAACCCTTCTGTATGCATCCCCTCTACTCTCGAATTTAAACAAGACTGTCCTTAATAAACTCTCAATTTGCTACAACCACATTGCCAGGTTTGCCGCTGGGCTGCCTTTTAGGACACATCATTGCATCAATCTAAATCAACTTGGTTGGCTTGAACTACCTAGCCTAATCCAGTATAACCAACTGATTATGGCCTATAAAATCCTCTATAATCCGGACAATACTCCTGCACTTAAAAATATTATCACCCCCTATAACAATCCTAGACCGATTCGATCCTCTAACAAACTACTAATTCAGACTAGCAAAATTAATAACACAGTCGGTGATTCTCTCTTTGCAAACTCTGTAAGTAGATCCTGGAACTCTCTTCCAGCTGATATTACCTTACTTTCCACCTTAGGTCAATTTAAAACTAGACTCAAACAACATTTGTCACTTAACTGGCTATGTCAATGTATCAAGCCTGGCTAACTCGAATGTGTAAAAATCTGTTAACCAGTTTACTGTGTAATTTAATTTAATCCTGACTTGTGCTCAGGACTAACTGTAACCTGTGGAACTTGTTTAACTTGCTTACTTATGTAATCTCTGTAAATAGTCTGTTTGTAATATGTAATGCTGGTATTATGTAATGCTGTATCTGCTTACCCTTGGAGCTTTTCTCCCCGGGCCTCCGCTGAAAATGGACATGCATCCAGTCGGACTATCCCGGACAACAAATGTAAAATAAAATAAAATTAAAAAAAAATAAATAAAATGGAGGTAATTACTGCATGTGTTGCATGTGACATCTTGGAGACTGGCCTGTTGTACATTACCAGCAAGAGAAACACTTTATTCAGAAGTGATAAACTCTGAAAATTATTTAAGAATTACTTATGAGCTGTTGCAAATGGAAGAAAGGCATACAACAGGAAAGCTATAGAAATATTATTCCAGATAGGCACATGTGGATACAGCCTTTTACCTCCTACTGTATCACATGACTAAGTTGCTGCTGTGTATTTATCATCAGCCTATCATGACTGATGCTTCTTTATTTATTTATTTTTTTTACATTTTGCTGATTTTATTAATCCTGCTTGGAATTGTCCATTTTTAGGAGACCCTGGCATGAAGGCATACAACTAAAACAAAGACTTAATAACAAACCTACAGTGATGTCCAATATATCAACTGTTGGACAAAAACAGGAAAAGTCCCAAGATGCTCTGGGTGTATGTACAATGTGAACTGTTAGTAATTTTTAAGTGTTTTATCCTGTGTTGATCTAACAGACTTTTCCTTTATGTGTATGGATCCCTGTCAGTTCTGAGGTCTTAACTGTTTAAAAGTCTTTCATCCACTGGTATAAAAGCTTTATAGTTTTGTGAGACTGTGCTCATTTATTTTGACCTTCCCTGTGTCTGGCTTGGACACCTGTGATTACAAGAGTTTGTTTGCTTCCAAATACGTCTGTGGACGTTCAAAACTGATACAAGTATTTTTCCATTTGCTCTAACCGTATCAGTGCTATTTAACACTTCTGTACTGCATTTATTGATTTGGTTGAATTTATCACTGTTTTTAGCCAGCACTTGTAAAGAAATGCCATCTGTTTGTTACTATACTGCTGTTAGGTTGTTTTAGCCATACTGTGATATTTCCTAACCTCCTCTGATACTGCAAAGGCTGTTCTGAGTTTGCCAAAGTTCTCCTGAGTTTGCAAAATATTTTTAAAGTTTTCATTTGTTTGCACATGTTTTACTGTATTTGTGAACATGTCTCATGGTATGTGAATGTATTTCCAAGGATTCCTAATACTGCAGAAGTTCTACCTTTTGGTGTAAAGCATTTGTTAGTAGACTTGAATTCAAAACCAGTTTGTTTTATGTTGAGGATTTTTCTGCACTCTGGTGGGAGCAGAGGGCTGATTCAACCCATCTGAGTTGGGAACTGCTGGTGGAAGGCTTATTGTGTGTTCATCTTATTCATCTGAGGGCTTAACTTTGTAAAAGATTTTCATCCTGATGATATTTATATATTTGGGAACATTGCTGTGGGTTTGTGAACTTATTTCCAAGGACTCCTGATACTGCAGGAGTTCTGCCATTTGTTGTAAACATTTGTTACTGCACTTGAGCTCAAAACCAGGTTGTTTGACTTTGAGGGTTTTTCTGCACATTGCTGAAAGCAAAGGGCTGACAGAACTCAACCGAGTTGAGAACTGTTGGTGGAAAGCTTAATGTGTGTTTATCTAATTGGCCTGGGAACTTAATTGTATTAAAATCTTTCATCCTGCTGTAATACAAGCTGTGTATTGTATGTAAGCAAACCTCTCCAGTTTAAAATCCTCTGTAGGAAACTCCCTCCTTACATTCCCAGTGTTCATAGCTGCTCAAAGAGCAGCCAGTTTGCGCAGAGAGCAGCACCACTACAGATCATCTAATAGTTTACTACTAAACACTCTCACTTAGACCTTTAAGTGACTCTCCCCTACTCCTCCTTATCTACTAAGGATCTGCTGTAATGGATATGCACTTCCCTGACATCTCTTTTTCTGGCCTGGTGGATATGGGCATCCTGAGGGATTATCTATCCCCATAGTGCCTTTTTTTAGGCTGTGTCAAGTTTTTAAACCCTCCAACATAACAAAAAAATTCTCACGACTACCTAAAGGTACTGCTGCTCAGTGCTAGGAGTTTAAATAAAAAAAAAAAATCTACATTCACTGGAAGCACTCCTCACCCTGGAGAATGCAGACATATGTACAGTCACAGAAGTGTGGTTCAGAACCATGGAAAGCACCATGGCTATCAAAACGTACAGTGTCTTTCGTGATCCTCCTCAGCTCCAGATAAAACAAAGGGAGGAGGTGTCTCAGTGTTTATAAAAGACAAATACACTGCTAGATTGGTCCAACAGCATGACTCGCTTGAGCTGCTCCATGTCCAACTAACCATAGTTGTGACCTCCTAGCAGATCCTTGCTAAGATCCCCTAACATGAGTAACCACACCTTCTACTTAAACCTACTGAAATCTTTTAACATTCAGCCAAACCCCAAACTTATGGGTGACTTCAGCTATTCCTTCATAAACTCTGAGACTTATATGACCTATAATTTGCTTGCTCAGAGGTTGTTGGACTTTGTCAGTGCAAACACCCTGGAACAACTAGTTAGCTCCCCAACTAGAAGTTCAAATATCCTACACCTAGTACTCATGAACATCAGGAGTGGGGGGATTCTGCTCTCTCCTGTGCATTAAATCTTCTTGGTAAGATCTGATTACAAAATTATCTCATTTAGTATTAAAACTTAGAACCCCCATCAAACTCACAACTTATTAAGAAGTTTCCTAAGACCAGTTACCTCAAACTAAGTGACAGCTTATTAAACTTCCAAGCCCTTCTGATCCTGGATTACACTAAGGCCTTTTCTGAGCTGTACACAAAAGCACTGTGCAACCATATTCATAGCCACATAAAGGAGACAGTACCTATTCAAATCAAACTAATGATTACTCTCAAAAATAAAACACCCTAGTGGACTCCTAGGATAGAAAGGCTGTTCAACAAAAGGAAAAAAAATCCACTCCAAATCCAAGAAGAAACAGAGAAAACAGTGCCAAAAGACACTCACCAGTCAAAACAAACAAATGAGAGAGCTGGTCAAATCTGCCAAAGCAAACTTTGAGGCAAAGATAGACTCCTAGGTGAAAGATAAACATAAGGCTTTTTTTTTAATTATGTATGTTCATAATCTCAGGGGAAATGCTTAGCAATATGCCAAGTTAATCATGCATGACAGCAGTTACACTCTGTCTGAAACTATAGCAAACCTGCTGGCTGACCAGTTCATTTCAACCCCCCCCCCATCACCTCCTAGCAAACCCAAATTAAAAAAAAAAACGCAACCTCCCCCCACTGATCATTATGAGGGAACAGGTCCTTACTGCACTTGCTAAAAAAAACACAGCCTTTATAGGTCCAAACAACATTCCAGGTTGCTTCTTAAATAGCTTAAAGCAGAATCTGTCAGGGCCACTAGTAACCCTCTTTAACCACAGCCACTGAACAGGCTTTGTCCACGAGGAATGGAAGACTGCAACAGTCATCCCTCTGCATAAGTGGGGCCCATCAACTAACTACAGACCCATAAGCTTGACCAGTCTTATCTGCAAGGCTATGGAGAGAATTATCATGGACTTGATCAGTAATGAACTCTCCAAATCCTGGACCAGACCCAATTTGGCTTTGTCAAAGGGAGGTCATGGCTCCATAGTCTGGTGGACTTCTTTGAGAAAGTCATCTGGGCCATGGATAAGGGTAAAATGGTACACATCGCTTATCTAAACCTGACCAAAGCTTTTGACACAATCCCACACCCAGGAAACATAGTTAAACTTACTGAGTTAGGTATAAACCCTTACATCATTAGATGGATAATCAACTGGTTATCCACTTCTGTTATGAAACCTGTTCCTAGCAGTGTCCCACAAGCCTCGCTGTTGGCACCCTTCCTGTTTGGAATGTACTTCTGTGAAGTGAAGACCAGTGTTGAGGGCCTTTTGCTCACCAAGTTCACTGATGACTGTAAGCTGGGAGCAATCGCTGAATCCACAAACAATGTGGACATCCTGCAAACTGGCATAAAAATGACAAACTGGTGTCACAACCATTTTCTGAGACTAAACCCTAAAAAATGCGTAATCATACCCTTTGGTAAATCAAATATCCCTGCAAACTGTAATACTAATAGCACACTCCTAAAAGTAGACCCAGTGTTGATGAACCTAGCAACACAGGTAGTTAGTAACCTACACTTTGATCACCAGGAAATCCTTCTGTGTGTCTCAACTTATAAGTAAAGGCCTGGCATCAAGATCAAAGGAAGTCATAGTGCCACTGTACATGGCTCTCATTCGGCCCTTAACTGAGTTAAGTGCTCCTTTCTGCATGTAACAAACTAGGCACTTACAACAACTGGTGCGGCTCCAGAGGTTTGTCACAAAAAAAAAAAAAAAAAAAAAAAAATGCAAAGAGTAAGACACTTGTCTTATCTGCCTTATCCCTTTTCTCCATTTCATATTGTTTATTGAGAGGGGACTTATGCTTAACCTACAATGCATTCTCTTATCCAGCCCTGATGAAACTCGCACGAAAAATTATGTGAGGGTTATGTGTTCCATGGACCTGAGATTTATTTGTGACTGTAACAGAACTTGCTGGAGAGACAGGTTTGTATCCTAAAGGCTACCTCATCTATGGACTACATTTCTCATCTTCATAAAACAAAGCCCATCCCTCAGTGTCTTCAAAAAGAATTTAGATAAATGGATGGGGAACTGTAAATTCAGTCCTGGGGTACTGTCCATGTCCCTTATGGACAGAGGCAGTATGTAAAATGACTCAGGGCTCTAACACCCTAAGACCCACTACCTTGATACTAGCCCATCCCATATTTGGGGAATTAAGATGTATAATATTGTCATATCCCGGGCATTATTGGTTAGGCTTGTAAATGCTCTTGTGCCATTAGCCTAGTAATCACCTATGAGCCTAATGCCTTCTTTGGTAAAAAGTGAGTTGATCAAAAAAAGAGATCAGCTCAGTTTTTGTGGTGACATTTTATCCATTGTGGGCAACCCCCCACATGACCCATGCACGCTGAGATTGTTGCATAGTATGCAAAGAGATGAACCTGAATTGCAAAAGTCTTATTCAAAGGAGAGCACTATTTGGCCAAGTGCTTTTATTCAAGTAGTTGAACATTGCACTAGTGGTAAAATGCTTCTTTATGTAAGAAAGTGATTATTCTGCCTTTTTTGAAATGTGCTGCCTTTGGACATGATGTAGTTGCATGCTTATGTTTGTTTTTTTGTTGCTGCTTTGATTGTACTAGGTTTTCTTACTTTTGTGGTAGGAAAGGTGACCTAATGAGTTTGTTTGAAAAAATTCCATTGGTATAAGTGCCCTACCCTGGTAAATAGATTCCACAAATAAGTAAAATATATATAAGCTGATGTATGAATGCAGTTGCTTTTTGGAACCATTTCCCCTGGTGTTTTAGAGAGGTACTGCTGTTAGATTCAAGACATACATCTATGCCTATAGCTTCTGGAATTCTGGACTGATTTTTCATTACTGGAACAATTGGTTAAAAGATCTGCCCTGCAAGGGAGGAAAGGATAGAAGGGTGACATTAAAGTTGTAGAACATCCACCCCATTCTGGAGATTTGAAAATATGGGTAGACACCAGCTATATAGGACATCTACATTTATGGATAGTGACAGCAAAGCATGTCCACACTCTGAAATGGGGGTAACCCTGTACAACACAGGCTACCCTATTCCTGGATGGCAGGGACATACCTCGTTTCTCATAGCTAATTGGTATCCAGAACAAAGCCTCTCTGACAGTAGTGATACAATGGCTGTGAAAAATTTACAATGCCCTTACTAACTGAAATATGATGACTTAGAAAATGTAGCAATAAAGTATAAAAAATGCCTTATATGACCTTTTTGGCAATGGGGACAGAGTAGTGCAGGGTATCTTCCCTTGCTACCAATGACCTAGTTTTTAGTAGCAGCCAGGGTGTCAATAGGAAGGGTCAGCCAAGGGAGTCATGAATGATAGACTGATGGACTGAGCTTGAACCTTGCAAGAACAAAAAAAAAAACAGACACAATAGGTTATGTTGGAGGAAGTGCGTATAACAATATGCATAATGGATATATAAATGCACATTGTGTGTTTACAGCACTGGGTGAATGGAGAACCAGTAGGAATGGTGTTAAAAGTAGTTAAAAACACTCCATTTTAGACTGCTCTCCTCATGTTCTTCCTTACCAGCTCCTTTCTTAGGGTGATTAATATTGCGTTTTTGGCTGTGGGACATGCAGGGCACTCTCAAGATTTTTGGAATTGTATGACAGTTTTAAGAATGTAATTCCCCTCCCTCAAAAGTTTAATCTTCCCATCAACCCCAGAAAAAAATTATTCTCATGGACAATTCTACACTTTTACTCTTGGGGGAAAAAAAAGCCAACCACACATTCTCAAAAATTTCTATTCAAAAAATATTTACCCACATGCTATGATAAATTCTAAAATATGTCATTGCACAGAATAATTGTAAAAGGTGTACGCCATAGCATATGCTTTTCTTGACCTATGGTGGGGCAGGTGCCTTCAAGGCATAGGCCAAAAGAGTAAAAAAAAATAAAAAAAGTTTCTTTTTGAGAATTATTTAATAATAACTAACGCTACTCATCCAAACATAAAGCAACATAGTTCCGGCAGAGAAAAAATAATATATTGTAAATATTTAAGTTTTACTTTGTTCTATATTATGTTTCTAATTCATAAATGTTTGAACCCAAGTGGTGACTGTAGGGAAAATACGGAAGATTTTATAGTTTTCAGATTTAGATTTCAGTGAATGCGTTCCTGAAACTGATTTAACAAATATAGTTCATTTCTTTGAGAGATCAGGTTTTATTCCAAGGGTGTTTTTTTAAACAAAAACATCTTTATTGACTTATCACTTATGACATAGGCAATCATACATTTATATAAATGAAAACAAACCATCTTGAAATATTTTCAGTTGAAAACATTATATATTAGATATAATCTTCTGTATAGTCATTGTCAATCAAATATCACATAACCTTATTCACTTCCTGCTTTCCCTTTAAATTCATTCCTCCTCCAAAATATTACCCTGCTTGTATTATTCCCACAATTCCCATTTTATCAATGTAATTTGCTTGTACCCTTTTCTAAAGATCCCACTTCCGGTTATTTTATCTGTGTTAGTGTTCTCTACTTCTAATATAGTTGGTTTAGACTTTGATTTCCATTTTGTAGTAATTGCTTTTTTGGCAGCCACAAGAATTAAAACCAGCAAGATCTTACTATGCCTAAGCAATTCAGATTTTGCATCATAGCTTAAAAATCATTTCCCTCAAAAGCTGAGAAATTGGAAGCTCTGTTTTATGGATATGGATAGCAAAATACAAGCAGTAGAAATGATTTTAGTTCTGTTAGTTTTATACAAAGGTCAGGCATATTTTTATCAACCAGAGGAGAAGTTGTGGATAGCAATTAATAGAGTTTGAGGATTTTAAATGGGAAGGGAAAGGGCAGGAGTCAAGTGGGATAAGTTGATCCTTCCAGTTGGGCAAGGTGGTTTCTAGTACTTGCTTTTTCTTTTTTTCTCTCTCTCTTCTACTATATTCACTACTTGTAGTACAGTTGGTTTAGACTTTGATTTCCATTTTCTAGCAATTGCTTGTTTGGCAGCCACCAGAATTAAATTCAGCAAGGCCTTAGGCAATTTCACTTCTGCATCATAGCTCATAAATCATTTCCTTAGTTTCTTAATTTGGTCATCCAGTATTTCCTACTGAGTAATCTGCAGGGAATTTCTAAAATCTGACAACTCATTGCACTCCCAAAAAATTACCTCTTTCTTCCCCATCATATCTCCAACATTTGCAGTCTGATTGGGTAAAAATTCTTTGGCGTCTGCTAAGGTTATAAAAATAGCTATGTAAGCACTTCTAATCATTAATTCTTTGTGAATTGCTTGTACATCTCTCTTCCCAATTCTTTCTAACCTCTTGATTCCTGTAATTGTCGTGTAGTATTTTATATGCCCTACTAAATATCCCTTTTTAAAAACAGCTTCTAGTCTAGATTCTACTAAATACTCTGCCAGTGTTGGTCTTTCACTTAGGATCTCACTATTCCTTTCTGTTTTTCTATACTCTTGTATCAATCCTTGATAGGGTATGCAGTCTCTAACCTGCAGTCCAAATGTATTCTTGGCCTCTTCCCATTCTGTTACCTTTCCCTCTCTAATTATTTGCTCCCAAAACCTTGGTTCCTTTGTCAGTTTTCTCTAGTAAATTCTGGCCCTCTTGTCAGTTCCCTCTATCCCTAATTGCAGCCATCCCTATCAGCAGAGTCACCGTTTTCATTCCCATGTTGCCTTAGTTCTTAGAATGCTTTCTGCTACTTTACGAATATGACTTTTGTATGACCATTGTTGTTCTCCTTAAGGATCCTCATCCAAAATCCCAGCCTCTCATTATTTCTTAAACTTTTCCCCTGTTTGTTCTGTTGGAAGGATCAACTTACCCCACTTGATTCTTGCCCTCCTCCCCTCCCACATAAAACCCTTCAACTCTTTATTAATTGCTATCCACAACTTCTCCACTGGTTGAAAAAAAGTATGGTTGACCTTTGTATAAAACTAAACGGACAAAAAACATGTTGTATTATCTTTTGTTTACTTTCTTCCCACATATTGCAGGTTGCCATAACAGAATCCTTTTTAAAGCATACCCGTAAGTACTTCCAAGGGTGGTGTTTGGTAGAACAATGACAACATCAGAGCTGCAGCAAACCTGCAGCCAGTGTAAGTAGCTGCAAGGTTGTGTTTACAGTACTGGAGAGTGTGACCACACCACCCCAAGTGTTAGCTTTTTAGGCTTTCTTTTTTTAGTGAAGATAATCTAGTCCCATGTTGTTCTGGTCAAGAAGCTTAGTATGTGATAAATCCTGATTCAATAAAGTATACCAGACACAGGAGGATGTGATGCCAAGAGGTTTGTAATCTAGCAACATATTTCACTCATTTTTGACGCATAAAAATTAATGCGAAGTTGCTAACTGGTTATTTAATGTAGTTTTTAGAGACTTGGCAAATAATTTTCTTATCTTTAAAAGGCTTTCATTACTTTCCTGTATTTTTGTTTGACATGGACATAAAAGCCTTAAAATGTCTACCAGTCATGCCTTACATAGATGTTAATCAGAAACAAAAAGCATGTAAGGTAGGACTTATTTGCAAAACAATCCACCTTCTTGTCATTGTTTAGAAACTGCATGTCATAGCCGAGGAAGATAATGGAAGAGAATCTCTTTAGAAACTCCAGAATCTCCACCACCACTGTAACACCACAGCTCTAGGGTCTTGTGCTCAGCCCTAATCTCTGGTCAATATCTGTGTGGAGATTACACACTCTTACCATGTCTGTTTTTTTTCACCCTCCTTGGTGTGTGTGTGTGTGTGTGTGCGCGTGTGTGTGTGCATATATATATATATATATATATATATATATATATATATATATATGTATATATATATAGAGAGAGAGTGACACACACACACACACACACACACACACACACACACACACAATTATATGTATGAATACTGTATTTACTCTTGCTGCCTTGGGTTATTGCTGAATTGAGTCCATGGACTATCCAGCCTAACTAGTTTACATATAATAAATGAATAAACAAACAAACAAATAACACACATTTCTCCATTCACAGGAACATTCTGTCTTTGATTCTTTTACCTGTATAAATAAATAACATTGATGAAAAATGTAGTATTTCATATATGTAATAATTTGGGTGGTGTATATATTTTGTACACATAGGCAGATGTCTGTGTATAGTCAGTGTCTGCCCACAGTAGCCTTTGTTCTTTCTTTCAGCAGTATAAATTTCGTGCTGATCTGCTTACTTGTGGCATTTTTGTTGTGTGGTCTACAGCTGGTACAGATAATTAACCCACTCGATAATTCTTTTCTGTCCTGTTTTAGTGGTATTGTATTGCTTTATATTTAAGAGAGTGGCTGATATGGGTGTAGGGTATTTCAAATCAAGGAAAAAAACATGCACATGCAGTAAGATCACTCCCCTTTAAGAAGTGTCACAGTCATTGTGTGTCTTGCTAAGGACCTAAGCATGATGTCTCTACTTATATTATTTACCAGGGTGTTATCTCTGAGACTCTTATGTGAAGGCAGAAGACTCCTCAAGACTACCCTGATAGGAAGAGGCTTAAAGCTATTGCTCATGCCATCACTGTGTTGGCTAAAAGTTGTCTTCAGTATCTGTTGTTCCCCCTAGGAAAAGAAAGGAGAAGCAATCTGGAGAAGAAAGGGAAGGGAAACTAGGAATGTGATTCAGTCCCGTTGTCACAATTTAGCTCAAGGGTGAAGTGTCCTTTGAGGCACCTTCACAACCCCCTACACACTCACGAGTTATACAAGGCCTCTCATATCACCAATTTGGAGACTGCCTTGCCTTTGTACCAAGGTACATCCCACTGAGCTGAAGGCTGTCACTGAGTTAGCCTGGTTACCCTTTCTTGGGTGGCCACATATGATGCCAGTTTTTCTTCAGTGTTTACTAACATGTCTTTAGCAGAAAGGTGAATGTCTGTGAGGTCAATATGTAAACCAGGCCTCCCTAGCAGTATCCTGTGTTCCTGTGTTCCAAGGACCCCAAAGTCCTATTGCAAGATGTATGCTTTACCTGCCCCTACCCCATCTTTTTTTTTTTTTTTTGGTGTCTTGCAAGTTTTACAGAACCTATATCTAACTGGGGCTTTACCCTCAGCGTCTGGTGTCTTCTCTGCCAGGTGAAAAAGGGAACCCTCCCTGGAGAAGGATTTGCACTCTTCTCTTAATGAGGAAGAAGGCTTTTCTTATACATCCCAAATGTTGTCTTCCTTACAGTATGCCACGGCCACAAAAAACTTCATGTCCTTGCTTCCCTGACAGGGAAAATTTCATTTGGGTATAGAAACACTTCTAATGGGATGACAGACGTGAGCATGACCCAGAAATGTTGCTTTAACATTCAGAGCTTGGATGTCTTCAGACCACTAGCAGTTTTAAGGGATGTCAGTTGACAGTGCATAAGCAACCACCCTCTCAACCCCATGACCTAAAGAAACCTAATAGATTTTACAGAGTCCCAGAATTCTAGGAATACAAGGTTTTCGTACAGCTTATCCACCAGTGGTGTTTCTGGATCCTGAAAATAGGATGAGTTGGTTTTAGTTTCAGATTAACTTCCCAGTGACTTTGAGAGTACAACCCTTGACTGCTTTTGTAAGAAGGTATACATGACTGTGCCTTGGTCTTAAGGGATATCAACTACCAGTCAAACATGACTAAGTTCCAGATGGAGTTTCTCATCCAGCTGAAGGTGAAGATAGGGAAGGTATCTGATGGAAGACCCTGATGCCAAAACCTACCACCCACATGATATTTCAGGTAGAAATGTTGTTCATCAGATGTAGACATGATGTTATGGCATTAAGAACTGCAACCACTGGGTCCTTAAAAGACATAAAGAGTTGAGGCTTCAGCCCCTGTCAAAGGATGCTAAGGTACAGCTCCATAATGCCATATTTGACAAGTGGCTGTTCTGTGGGAAAGATATTACACAAGTATTTGAAAGAGTGGATGAGAGGGAAGAAGATTGTGCAGTCTGAGAAACAGCTGTCTTACTCCTTTATGCCTAGATATTGTAGGTAATTCCCAGCCACGTCTGGACTATATTTTTACATGCAAAAGGTAAAAAGAGACCAGCAAAACAAAATGGCTGGGCAACAAAAAGGGTTAATGTGGGTAGGGGGGGGGGGTTGCTCTCAGTGCTTCACTCCTCAGAAGGAAGAGATTATGACTTTTACAAGCCTTTTTCAGCCCCCCTTATCCCTGCCAATTTCTCTACACCTGACCATGTCATCCCCCTACCAAGAAAAGGAGGCCAGCTGGCCTAGTTCTCTAACCATGTCATCCCCCTACCAAAGAAATGAGGCCAGCTGGCCTAGTTTTCTAACCATGTCATCCCCCTACCAAGGAAAAGAGGCCAGCTGGCCTAGTTCTCTAAATGTTAGAAAAACAATACCATAATAAGTTACATGTATTCTTCAGGGGTGCAGACTTTATTTCAATCAAAACCAAAGATGACAGTTTTCCAAATTTCTAAGAGATCTAATAAAAGATCTTGTAATCTCCTTCTAGAAGATAATAGAACCAATGTGAAAAGAGGACCAAAACAAAAGTTTCTGTTCAAGGCTATTCCCAGTGCCAAGGAAATATGGTCCCAGGAAAGCTATGTTTGACCTTCTTATCCACTGGGACTACAGATCATTTCTTCAGATTCAAAACAGGAACTCCCATTATCTGTTTACCTTCTTGCAGCTTTGGTTTGGCTGCCACAACTACGACATTCACAAAATGGCTGTTTCTAGCAGTAGCTTACTGCAGAACAGAGGGCATGCCTGACTCAAGCTCAGCCACAGAAGACAGTGGGTAGGGATCATTAGTTTACAATGAAATGCTTGCCAACCTTAGGGTTTCCTTTCTGCATTCTGAGTCAAGCTTAATACCTTCCCAGAGACTGCCTTTCTTAGGGACCCTCCTGGACTTCAGTGTCTAGAAAGCTTTCGTCCTACTGGATAAGGTGGAATTTCTAGGACAATGCATTCAGGAAATCTCTTTGAATAATCTATGATAGACAGTGAATTCCTGAGGACTCTAGGCTATATGGTCGCTATAATTTTAATGGGATTACTGATGAGACCACTTATGAGGAAACACCACTAGTATCTCAGGAACATTTGGAAGTCAGGACAATCAGTACCTGGAGAAGAGAATTTCCATTCTGTCCACTATCAGTCTTGAACTGCAGATGTAGTCCAAGTATTTCAAACAAAATCAGAAGATGCCCTTGCAACAGAACCCTTTCTGTAAGACTTTAACTACAGACGCCACAAATGTGGCCTGGGGAGCCCACTCAGAGGGCACAAAGACACAGAGCAAATGAGACTATGCCCAAAGGGGAAAACGTATCATTGTAAAGGGGATGTTAGCTGTAGTCCAAGCCTCTGAGGCATTCATGTTTATTTTGTAAAGGAGATTTCTACAGGTGTCCATAGACAACAGAACTGCAGTATGATACATAAGCAACAAGGGGGACTCTGTCATATCCCTATGCAGGCCAGCAGTAGCTGCTTGGGAGACATCTGTGCAGTCAAAGGTGACTAAAATGTAACTAAACTATATTATAGGTATACTTTAGTAACTAAACTATGTTATAACAACGAATGCTCAAAAGAGCGAATGCTGTTATATCGACCACAAAAGAACGAAAAGAAAAAAGAACAAACAGCAAATTTTTTTCTCAGGGAAGAAATTCGCTGTTCCCAAAAAAAAACAAAAAACCACTAAACACTATTTTAAGTGGGGGGATTCGTCCCCCACACCCCCCCTACTTAAATATACCAACTCCGACATCGTGTTACAGTGCCAAAAACGGCAAAGTGATGGAAGCGGCCAAGTGACTTCTTTCCCAGGGAAAGAATTTGCTTAAAAGCCACTTCATCATTTTGCATTTTCATCATTTACAGTTCGACGAAGACGCATTCAACATAATACGTCTTTGTTCTTCTGACAGGGACCCGACTAAAAGCACTCTGCATCACATTCCAGCTAAATGCTGTTGTGGACCATATGAACAGATCAACAACAGATGCTCATTAATATGGTTTGTTTTTCTTATAGATAGTTCACAGGGAGGGGAGGGGTCTAGAAATAGACTGGTTTGATTTTCTGAACTATAAGTAGTTGAGAAAAGTTTTCTCCAAAAGACCACACAAAAGGCCTGGATAGTGAATAGTTCTCCTTCAAATAGACAGGTCAGTTTTTGTGTGTATTCCCTCTGATTCCCATTGTCCATAGTGTGGGACAAAAAGTAGGAGGAGCTATGATGCTGCTAATTGCACTTTTTAAGACCAAGTAGTACTGTTTCTCTCTCTCTCTCTTTTTCTACAAATGTTCATGGTAAAATTTGCCACTCTGCTAACAGAACTCCACTTTCTACTCCAGGACAAGGGGTCATACTATACCCCATCATGAAAACCATACAACATAGATAATATGACCTTTCTGCCCTTCAAGAAACAGATTACAGAGAGCATGATAAAAATCATTACTGAGGCTAGGTAGCCCACTACCAGGTAATCCTTCATGGCCAAATGGAGGAGGTCCTCCATCTGTTACCAGAAGAGGAATTAGGACCCTTTCATAGCACTATTCTCTCTGATTCTGTAATATTTGTATGAGCTGTTTAATACAAGGCTGGAGCATACCTCACTGAAGGTACATCTCTCAGTCATTTCAGCTTGGAAGAACTATGGGCCCTCCTTGAGTGTTATGACTACCTGCTAAACAGCTCCTCAAACAAGCTCTGCACTTGAGAGTGCCTAGGAAATAAATTGCTGTTCCATAGTACTTGTAATGTCTACAAGGGAAGCACACTTATGCTGCTTACATTTGATCCCGCCGTTTCTACACCCCAGAATTTCTCTGTAGGAAGACTGCTCTTTTGCTTGCTGTCACATCAGTCAGATGAATTTCTGAACTGCAAGCCTTAAAGTATAAACAGCCATTTTAGTGTTCCACAAAGACAGGGTTTTCGAGCAGTCCTTCCTTCCTTTATAACTAAGGTGATGACAAAGGTTTCCTTCAATCAAGCAATGCAGTTGCCTTTCTATTTTCTTAACCTCCAAAATAAAGGTGAAAGAATGCAAGAATTTTACACTGTTAAGATTTGCATATGTAACTGAGAAGACAAAACCCAAAGTATTAGCACTACATTTATTTATTTATTATTATTTTTTTAATCTTCTGCAGTCAGCAGAGTACAGAAACCAGTCAATGTGTGGCTGATTGCACTGCCCTTTGTTACTCATTTAATGGGGATAGCAGAGCATATCATGTCCCACAGAACTAGAGGCACAGCTGCCCACTGTGGCATTCTGTAGAGGGCTGAGGACACAGACCAGTCCTGGACACTGCCACATGGTCTTCAGTCCACACTTTCCTCCAATCATTACAAGCTGGACCTTGCATCCAATGCTAGGGGTAGGTTTGCCAATGTCATCCTACAGGACCTCCTGTAACCTTCTCTAACTGACACAGCCACATCCCATACTTTGAGCTCTGAGAATTGACTGAGTGTTCTGTACTACTACAATATTAAGCCATACAACGAATGTAATATAGTTATATAAGAACTTACCATAAAGGTAGCTATTTGAGTCAGTCACATCTGCAGGCATGTTCCCCTTCACCTTCGCCTCCTGTTGTGGGAATCATCTGGGTTTGTGTACTTCTTATTCATTGCAACTCTTTCCCTTCAAAGGGCCTGAGGCCTGTTCAGGTCTGGGTACACTGATGATTCCAGGTTCTCTATGGTCTTTCCTTCCCTGGACTCCGCACCCTTTTAGGGCATAGTGTGAAATGCTCTGCATTGATTAGGGTTGCACCCAGGACTGAAATAGGGATTCTTTCCCTGCTGTGATATGGGCAAGCAAGAACTAAGGATTAGCAGATTCCGTAGGTCCTTTCTGTAAATGTGTTCCCTAGGTAGTGGCTAAACCAATGAATAAAATGTGACAAATGATCTAAATTAGCAGAGTCATTCTCATATCAGCTTATTGTCTGGACTGTTTGACGATATAATTTCGGAACAGAGTATTCATTAATGCAAGCAAAGCTTAATTATAACCTCCCTGGTCTCAGGTAATCTTGAGAGCAGCCAGTTATGTAGAGCCATATTTTGCATAATTTCTTATTTAGCTGAATGTTTATTGCTTACTATCAGTTTAAATTACAATGCAAGAAAAATTATATAGAAGTGGCTATTGCTAAGCTAACAATAGTGTACAATACTTTTAATAATTATATTTATAAAACAAAGCATTTTACTGCAGGCATTTTGCACACTTTTTATTGTAGTCTGTACTTCATTGCATAAAATGATTACAGTTACACCAATTCTACACTTTGGCATTGTAGAATGTGATCTTTATACTGCTGGACTTTCACATCTACACATCCAGACTTCCCCTTGCATATCTTACTACATATATAAAGTTTTAAGCACCACTGCACCTCTTTTACACCATCATATACACATCCACACAAGTTAGTTAATACAATTACAATTAAAGACTGGTTGTGGTTTTTGTATACTGTGAGTAAAAAAGGTTTGGGAGTTCTCTGGAGTAAAATCTCATAGTAATTAAAATCCAGTCTTACATGACAGCTGCCCGGATGTGTTCATTTTTAAATTAAAAAGTAGCATATACACTCGAGAGTTATCAAAGAAATTGTTACTTGTGTTTGTAGTAGTTTGCTGGTGGAAGCAACAGGTTCTTACTTCTAAACATTGTCAACAAATAAGTGGATGCTCATTCTGTGTTTTCTAATTGTTACCTAGACCTAATATTAAATGTGAAAACACTCTCTTTTAGGATTGCTTCAGGACAAAGAATAGCAAATAGATGACAGTGTTCTTCACTGCCATAAATGGAGCCAGTCAAAGTAATTCCCAAGGCAGTGCCCATCAGGCAAGACTAGTCTGATGTTAGGATCCTTTGTCAAAGATTACTTAGAGGGCTAATAAGATTAGAATTTTGTGATTTAATAAAGCTCTAAAAGTAATTATCTAAGTGAGAAAGGTCAATTTCTTTCATGTCCAGGAATTTTTGGGACGTATCCTCAATGTTTAATGTAACAGATTATTCTGTTTATCAATAAATTAATAATTAAAATGGATAGTTCAGTGACATGGCTGAAGATTGTACTCTTAAGGTGGGAAAAGAAAAAAAAAGTCTTTATTCTTGTTACATAAACAAACTATATCTACACCTTTAGAAAAAGCATGCAAGTCAATTCATTGGTATGGACATCATACATATTTTTGGTATAACTATATAACAGCACTCTCCATAATACTACTACTGCTTCTATTTAACCACTAATCAACAGAACTTTGTGTTCTCTGGGGCATTCATCACTCTACCCGAGTCCGTGTTCAGTGTTATAGTAACAGCAGCTCAAGACCATACAGTTTAGCCACCACACTGTGTT
This sequence comes from Protopterus annectens, assembly GCF_019279795.1. NCBI lineage: Eukaryota > Metazoa > Chordata > Ceratodontiformes > Protopteridae > Protopterus > Protopterus annectens. The sequence goes on from NC_056745.1 coordinate 237,680,357, forward strand.
GTCTTGAAGGCCAGTTCACCCATCCAGCTATCCTTTTCCTTCATAAAGATCGACACTGAGTCTAGAAACCTTATGTTTATTGGCAAAAAGTTCTACTCTTTGCCTCCTCCCCTTTTAAATGAAGCTGTTTTTAGTTATGGAAGGTGCCATGGATAGCTTAACCAAAGATTTTTATTCCCTGTGTTTACACTGTGTTCAATAAATGTAATCCCTTAACTGATGCTAAGTTATCATTCCTGCACATAAATACCATAAGAGCATTACACGTCAGTAATTAATGTCACAGGATATAGCTTTAGGGCCATTAATCAGTCTTAGTAATTTATCTCATGAAGGAGAGAAACATGCCTTGCAAATGTCCACTGAATTCTCTCCAACTGTAGTTGTTTGATTTATAGAGAGCATATCAATAAAAGGCATAATCTGTTACTTCTTCACTGTCCAATTCAGCCTTCTTGGGGTAAAAGTTGGCTACAACTTCTCTACCCTCTTCTTCTCCTTCCATCTTTTCCTGGTTAGGGATCACCACTGCGGATCACCTGTCCGCTCATGATTGGCAGTGGAGTTTTACGGTGTTGAGTTGCCAGCCCGGCACCCAACCTTCCACAGAAGGCACACACATGCACGCACTGATGCCTAGGGCCATTTTAGAGTGTCCAATCCACCTACAGCATGTCTTTGGGATATGGGAGGAAACCGGAGCATCTGGAGGAAACCTATGCAACCACAGGGAGGACATGTAGACTCTGCACAGAAGGCACCCAGCCGAGGATCAAACCGGAGAACCTCTTGCTGTGAGGCGACAATGCTAACTGCTGCACCACTGCGGCCACCCATACAACTTCTCTAAACTCTAATTCTTCAAATCAAATGGTGGTTTTAAACTCCTTGATTTTATCCTCTTGCCTAATATGTAGATCAGGTAAGCCTTTCTCTCTGTGTCTCTGTGAAGGAGAAATCTAAGATGATATCATCCCATTTATAGTTAAAACAAAAAAGGTATAAACTCATTTCATACAGTTAAATCCCTGTAGCATTACCCTTTCTAGACATGTACACTGTTGCTAAATTAAAAGTGCATGATTTATTTAGAGTTTTTCTTGCTGTTTTTCAATTTATAATTTTAACAATAATCCTTGACTGGGTGTGGGTAATGCTAGATTCAGCCACAGTTGGTGTGGTTTGATGTCAAGAGGAGCAATAAATAACAGCACACATTAAAGAACCTGAAAATTTTAATCTTGAATAACATTATGACCTCAGTGGGAAAGAAATAACATAACTGTAGCTGCTGGTACCTTCCTGTGTATGTTTACTTGGAAAGAAACTTTCAAATGTCATAAGCAAAATTATATAAGAGGAAAAGAGACAACTTCCTAAAGAAAGTATTATGAGATTTCATTCAGACCCAACATTGTGATAGTGCTGACTAGAATAGAAGTGCCGCAGAAGTAAAGAAACTGCTAAATATTTTTTCAGTAATGCGGGAAGTTTGGAAATCATTCAGTAGTAGGGAAAACAAATGTGTTTAAGGCGTAGTTGTCCTTCAAAGTTTATTGTGTCAGTACTTATTTCGGAATTTATGATATGAGTTAAAACAAGATCCTTTACTTACGAATAACAAATTAGGCCTAAGATAAAAAACTTATATGGGTATATTTGAAGAAACAGAAGAGACCATCATATTTACATTGATAATAATTACTTATATTACGCTGATTTTAGCTATTTGAATATCTGGAGTTGGCCTAAATTTTGCTTGAATTGAAACTTTCTGATGTATGCCAATTTTGTGTCTTTATAATGTGATGGATGATGCTAAAGTTAGTGAGACACACATATTCAGTTTAATATGAAGTATAAGGTCATCATCTTAGCATTGTCCATGTGGTGACATCTTGCAGTGGAAGGCCTCCACTTATTTGTCATTGCTAATATTTTTGTGCTTTCTTCTTTTACTGAGTAGACTTGTAAATTCAAACTGCAGTTGGATTGCACAAAAAAGTTGCATTAGCTGTAGATTTGACATAAAATTACATATGTTATGAACAGATACACTTTAGAGATTAGCATCAGTCAGTATATTAAACTGAAACAGTATCACAAAAATATTTTCCAACTGCTGAAGAGGTTACTGAACCTGTGCTGTAGTAACCACAGGTATAATTAAGACTGGCATTCTGTGCAAACCTCGGTGCCTCACAGGTTAAGAGCTGCTTAGAATAATGAGTAATGCCTTGTGCATTTCTTTTCATCAACAATGTCTCTGAAGGTAGTATCACACTTAAAATATGTCAAACCACAGGAATGAAACAAGCAATGTTGTTGCTAAACATGGATTTGGGAAGAGAATGCAACTTTAAAATAAACAACAAAAAAGATATCTACCATGTTAAAAATCTTGCACACTCATTTCTGGTTTACTGTTTTTAATAAGGAAGTAACAAATTGATGAGTACTGCCAATCTGGTTATGGTCCATAAAATGACTCTGCCTGCTTAAAATTTATGAAATATATGAATGTATTATCTCTATACACCTGTTTAACTATAAAAAGAGTAAGTAGATTGTTCCATGGAGAAGGTTTTGTGACTCACATATGATGACCGCACTCTGTACTTGGGTATAAAGTCATACGTCTGTAATCCATGGCAATAATGAGATGCAACTGACAGAGTAACAAGCAGATGAAGTGGAAAGCATCAGTCATTCCATTACGGACTATAACAAGAATGTAGTACATGGAGCTGTTCTTGTGGCATACAAAGATAAAGCCCTGACTACAGCCCAGCTGAGCCAGGTTTGATTAGTAGCTGAGTCGACTGACAGAGTGGCAGGGAGGGGATGGTCATGCCCGTCCTAGGTGAGAGGGTGCTCGTTAGTACTCTTCTTGAGGTGACGTGTGGTCCAAAGAGAGGAGTTGCCCTCAAACATAATTGAGTGTCAGGTGCAGGAAAAGGGAGTGTGTAAGACATAAACAGAAAAATTACCCCCATGTAAGCAAATTTAAGCTCAGCCCCCAGGATCTTTGACTGGCCCCGGCAAACTGGAGTAAGTCTAAGGAATGTAGGAGAGTAGCTGGTAGAACTGGCATGGATGTGGGGCACTGATAGCCAAGCCACTAATGATTATGACTGAGGGGAACAAAAAAAGAATGTAGTGCATGAAGGGCTGTGATTACACTCTAAAATTGGAGGGAAAGATGCTTGCCAAGCATTTTATTGATGTCAGAAGGGTGCTTAATCTTTTGTTAAGCATCTCAAACTGCTGTTAAGCTTTAATTTCATCCTAGAGTTTAGATAACATTCAAACATGGAGAAGTGTGAAGTTTTTCCAAGTCTTTGAAATCCATGAAACAGTTTGCACTGTCAGACAGGTAGTAGATAGTATTTATTTTATTTTATATTTGATTAACGGGTTGGTCTGACTGGACAATCAGGTACCCATTGTCAGCAGAGACCTGGGGAGAAAAGCTGCACGTACATGACAATCATAAAAAGTACAAAATCTCCACATATATGATAAAAATACAAAAGTCAGAGATGTGTACAAATTAATGGAGCAAGCAATAGTATATCATCGTATGATGAGAAGTTACAGAAGTGTACAGTATAGCGTGTACAGTAGTAAAACAGAAAATGTAATGTATTTGAGTAAGAAAGTGCAGTAGATATATACATACATTTAAAAATACAATTCGTTATGGTAGTTTTTTTTCTATGTGTTTGACCTTTGAGTAGTGCCAGAGGAAGATTTATCTGAATGTGGTAGTAGGTAGGGCTAGCCATGGTCAGTACAGGTACATTGCCAGATGAGATTGAGGTGTACTTTTAACTGGGTTTTAAAGATGGGACTGCTGCTTTGCAATCTGATATTTGGTGGAACAGAATTCCAGATTTTAGCAACTGTGTATGAGTAGAGGGATTCAACAGCACTGAGTCTACACTTAGCTACTTCAAGAAGGGCTTTATTTGTGGATCTTAGTTGGTGAGCAGAATTGTTAAGGTTGAGTAAGCCTGAGAGATCAGGAATCTTGTTTGGGTGGTACAGCAAGTAATGAGCCATGGTTAGTTGGTTATAGTTCAGTAAGTTGGCGAGTTCTAGACAGCCTAATTGTTTTAGTGACAGTGGCGGAAAGTAAATTAGAGTCGGTTGTGAATCTAGCTGTTTTATTATAGCACGCGGACAATTTGTGTACGTCTGTCTTGTTAAGGTTTGTTAATACAGGGAATGCATAAAGCAATGTAGAGAGAAGGTGAGTTCAGGATATAGTCATTTTTGGCATTTTTTAATGGACTTTGGATATGGTTTGTGGTATATGTTTGTCAAACTTTAGGATTTGGTGAAGTATTACACCAAGAAGTTTAGCTTGTGATACTGGAGAGATTTGTGTGTTATTAACAGAATTGACAGAGAAAAGAGCAGAAGAGTCAATAGTTTTGGTAGGGTGGAAAAGCATAAGTTGAGTCTTTTTGGGGTTAAGTATTAGTTGTGAGTTTTTTAACCAGTTGTTGATATTTGATGGGATAAGCTATAACAATTTTAAGGTACTCTGCATGGAGTTTGTCAATTGCCAAAGTGCTGGGTTTTAGTTTAGTGAGGTGCTTGTGTATTGTGTTGGTAAGAACTGGTTTGACAGTGAATGGGGGTATGGATTTGGGTTGCTGATTGGTTGTGGGAGAGTGCAAGGCTGGCTGTTGCTAGTTAGGTTAAGGATGGAAGAAGTGAAGTAGTTGTTAAATTGTGTAGCTATCTCTATATTATCTCCTCTGACATTGGGCGGAAGGGGTAGTGGGTTTGCCTAGTTGTAATATTTGGTTGACTGCTGCCCAGAAGTTTTGGAGGTTAGTGATATGTTTTACTTGTAGCTCTGTGTGGTGATTTTTCTTATCTTGCCTTATCTGTTTTTTTGCTTTATTACGTACTTTGAGGAAAATCTGCCTGTTGTGATCGGTCTTATTGTGATACCATGTATCCCAAGCTTGTTCCCTACATTTGAGAAGGGTTCTTGCATTTTTAGACAGTCATGGGGCTGGGTTGGTTTTAATTCAAATGGTCTGTAAGGGGGGGCCACCTTATTTAATATGTTTAAAAAGGTGTAATTGAAGTACTCCACTTCCTTGTCTAGTGTGAAGGTTGCTAGGGGAGCCCAGTTGCAAAACCTTAGTGCATTAATGAAATGCGCAGGTATGAAATAGTAGTAGTGTTTAAAAAGATAAACAGAGAGAAAGATTTATTTTCAGGGTTGGTGTCTCTGTGGTAGCAAATGTGTTTCAAAGGATTTTAAATCCATGAAACATTTAATGCTCTACCAGAACGTTCCTCATTATGAGTCTTAAAAAGGGCACATTTCTCACATTTCCAAAATGCAGTCGGGGTTAAGAACTTTTTAACCAATATCCTTGGTAAATAATACTGAATCACATTTACTCATCTAAATAAGGTTTTATATGTACAACAAATTATAATACAACACCTTTTAACAACGCTGGGAGATCTCTTTCTGGAAGTTGCTAGAAACTGTTCCATATTTTGTTCATTTGTTCCATATTATGAGAAGCACTGTTCCACATTTTGTAGACTGATAGTTGAGAGCCATGCTACATGTTTACATTACTTTTTTTTCTGCAAGTGGTAGTACTTCAAACAGCTGATACTCCATGCTCTACAAAAGATTTATGGTCAGGTTTCCGATCAAAACAACTTATGTGCTCTTGACACCTATGTTTTAAGCACATAAGCTGGTTGTGATGAAAAACCTTATCGTAATCCTCTGTATCTTTATTGTAGGTCAGTTACAGAGTGTAATAAGAATATCATAAATGCAATGCGATTTGCATTTATATATAATGACGGCAAATTCTTTGCAAATGACCATGCATGCATCTAGGAAAAGTAATTGTGATTTTATAAAATAGTTTTAATTTTGAAAATGACTATTTTTGTTTTTTTTAGAACATTTCCTTTAGATGTCTATGTAGTTGAAAACTGTAGATTTTTAGTTTCAACCCATGAAACTTTGATGAGATCACAGAAGAATTTTATATGACTTGTGAAGAGCAGAATACAGCATTTATTTATTTATTTATTTATTTTTGATGTTTTACATAGGCAGCAATCTACTTAACATCGAATGCGTGATAAGAGACCTTGGGACCCAGGTGGACAGTAGTCTCTCTTTTGATAGTCACATTGCCACAGTAGTCAGGAAGTCCTTCTACGTGGCACACCTCATCATAAAAGGGTTCTCATCCAGGAAAAAAGAGGTCATTGTTCCCCTCTACTCATCACTCATTAGACCCATTATAGAGAACAACGCCCCTTTTGGAATGTACCTCACAAGACATCTGCAGCAGATGGAAAGGTCACAGAAGTACCTCACAAAGAGGATTATTGGCCTCAAACAAATGCCCTACACTGACCTCCTCAAAAAACTCCAGCTTTACTCCATAGCATATCACCTACTCTGAGGTGATCTCTGCCTAACTTATAAAGCTATGTCAAACCCAGAGCTGTTGGACATGCTACACCTAAAGAAATCCCAATCCCTCCGAGCTGCACGCTCTAGGGACCTAAACCTTGTCACCACAATAAACAGGACATGCTGGAGGGATAGATTCCTGTCCCAGAGACTTCCTATACTCTGGAACAAGCTACCCATCTGTGTCAAGCAAAGTTCTTCATTAGCACTCTTCAAGAAAAATCTTGATGAGTGGATGGGAAATAGGAAATACACCCTGGGGATCACTTCTGTGTCTCTGCTGGACAGTGGCACAAGAAAATAACTTTCTTGGGTGGCGTAAGCTATGGAACCTTGCTGGTTAGGCTTATGTAGGCCCTTGGGCCGATAGCCTAGTACCTACCTATGAACCTATGAAATGTGAACCACATTCCTTAGCACTTCAGCACACATTAGAGCAAATATGTTAGTGCACTTTTATGTAGTATTTACTGCATGGACATTTTCTGCTCATACAAACTCCCCCCCTCCAGTGTCAGTCTTAAGAGTATGTTAAAATGTTTTACTCCTGCACAGGGATGTCTAACTGCCTGTCTGTAAAATACAGTGTTCAGCTTACAATGTGTCTAGTAATTGGTATTAGCACAGTCACCTGTAGAGCTGCGCCGGAGGGCAGTGCTAAATTAGCACAGTACTGCAGTTAACGGGTGCGCCATACTGGTTATACAAAAGAGGAGTTATTCATAAAAAATACAGTAGGAAACCTGTGTTTCAGGGAGTATTTACTGAAACAGAAGTTGTAACATCATGGCTACATGTTTATAATGTAAAAACAGCCCCAGGTTCCCATCTAAACTTGCAGGCAACACACCAGCTGAGCTGCATGCATTGATTGCACCCAACACACCAGCTGAGCTGCATGCATTGATTGCACCCAACACACCAGCTGAGCTGCATGCATTGATTGCACCCATCACACCAGCTGAGCTGCATGCATTGATTGCACCCATCACACCAGCTGAGCTGCATGCATTGATTGCACCCATCACACCAGCTGAGCTGCATGCATTGATTGCACCCATCACACCAGCTGAGCTGCATGCATTGATTCACCAGCTGAGCTGCATGCATTGATTGCACCCAACACACCAGCTGAGCTGCATGCATTGATTGCACCCATTTTCACAAGACAATTTACGTAGCACAAAAGAACTGAAGAAACGTCAAACTGTCATGACAGTTCAGACCTTGTTTTATGAATTAGTGATGTGTTGGTTAAGTAGATGTTTTCCCCACTGTTTCCAATGTCCTTGTTATGGGCAATGTGAGATACTCTTAGAGAGATTTTGACATTACAGTTTGTGTATTTTGTTGCTGAAATATGCTTGAGGAAAATGGAAAATGATATTTTGCTAAATGAACATGTTGCCTTTGTTGTTTTGTATGGGAGGCAAACTGGGAAATGTCCTGTTTCAAAATCTGTGATTCCTGTTGATTTTGCCATTATGTGATTTTTTTGTTTGTTTTGGGCAGGTCATTGATGGAAATTAACCAGAGTTAGAGGGGCATTAGCCAGTGAGATTTTTTTTATTATTTTTCTGAAGTTAAGCTCACTAAAGATTATCTACTAGTATACACTTTATAAAAAAATAGTTACTTTGCAAATGTAACTTTTGCTTTACAGTATGCTCAACCTGTTTTGCTTGTCCTGTGAAAAACTAATGCATTAAATGAAATTTGATAGTATTCCAGAATAATGCTAACAGCTTTCTCCCCATTTTGTAAACGGACACCAGAAAAATCCAGACATCTGAGAGTGAAGCCTTAGTTTTTGCATAATAATAATCATACAGTAGTCAACACATAGCTTGGATAGCAATTGCTGTCATATCTTATATAAGTGGATCACTAAGTCTGACTTCTGGGCACCAAACAGAAAATAGTGACCACATTTTTTTGTAGAAATTTAGAAGCTGTTTAGCTTTAATAAATGCATCGTGCCATGATTTTGTTTCTCCCCCTCCCCCAAGATGATATGATTGTCTCATTAAGTAGTTGCATAGATCTTATGCAGAAGCATTTTTTCTGATCCACTTCTGCACAAGCCAGACTATATAAATCAGGAAGTGTGAACCCCACCACACTGTCTCTCCCAGTTATATCTAGAGGTCCAACATTTAAAAGGTTAGTCACTGGCTTTCAGAATCGCAGTTCTTGAGTAGCCAATGCTACTGTCCCTCAGCACAACATCTTGTTTTCCAATGTCTGTCACTGCCCATTGGCTGCCTTGGTATTGTTGATATGCAGAATAAGTTGCTTTTCTTGTAGATTGCTAATCATTTATTCCCACTTATGTACCAAGTAAGGAATTTTTCCAGAAGTGTAAAAATGATATTGCATCATAATCTGAGATTAGAAATCCAGAGATTTGTTACCACTTGCATGTGCTGTCCTAATTTGAGCTGTCTGCATTGTTGGTTCAAATTGGTATATAGTGTGACAAAATGTGACATAATTTTTTGAGGATTTTGGCATAGTAACATTTAATTTGCCGAATTATCAGATTCTACACAAATTACAGCTGTTAATACCAGTAGGAGAAAAGATTATGCAAGGCAGCTAGACTGAAGGAAAAGGGCTGTGAGTGTTTACAAGGAAAACACACTCCACCATTCATCCCATATGTTCGAAAGATAAACCGATTCGAGCAGAATAGCTAATTTATACGGAAGAATGACTGCGCATAGGATATGGTGGTTGCTGCCAGTTCATTGAAACAGGAGCAGCAGAGAAAGAACTCCACGACTAAAGTGGCATGTTTGTGTAAGCCCTGGTGGTCCTTTCAGGATAAATCTTTAGGGGTAGAGACTAAATCATTCAATTTGATGTCATAATAATCATAGGTGTTACTAATGCTATGTGTATGTTTTTAGAGTTTTATGATGCATACTGTTTGTTAGTAATAAATCTGATTATTCTGTTTATAAAGAAAAACGGTTGCAATGTCTTCCTTTCTTTTACTCATAGGTGGCTCTTCAGGACAAGATTCAGACAAGAGTGAAGCATCCATGTATGATATTCAGTGCCAGCTGGACAGAGAGGGGGCATCGCAACTTGTAATAGATTTAATAGTGCTTACCAAAAATGATCGCATATTCACTGAATGTATTTTGCTTGGAATTGCATTACTGGAAGGAGGGAATACCCAAATTCAGGTACAGTTATAAGCCAGTTATGTAATGTCAGAGGGTTTTAGTCTGATGAATTGATAGTGCTTAGTGTTTTTGCATTTTCGTTTGTCTGTAACGTTAGAGTTTTTTCTTCATAAGGATACCTACAGCTCAGACTGGTCATGCAGGCTTTCCTTCCAGAATAACAGCACATATTTCTGATGTGATTGTAGTACCATGTGTCTTATTGAAAAGGAGAGGATTATTCACTTTTTGGTGCTTATTTATCTATTAAATGTCCTTGAAGCCTTTGCCAAACCTATTGAAAGGATTAGGTAGTTATCACAGGTGATAAAATTCATCATAGTGTGGAATTTAACTGTAGGTGGTTGTCCACCCATCCAGCAGAGAAGGGCTTTAGACATCCCCAGAGAAGGGCTTGTGTCCTTCCAATGATGAAGTGGATCAGCTGGGTACCTAATGGAAAAACACAGCAACTTGTTCCTTCTTTAGTTTTTTGTCTTTTCTGTACCCAGTTATTCAGTAGTCAATATTCATGCCAATAATTTCGTCTCAAGTTACGTCTTGAAAGAAACAGCACCTTTTATAGAAATTTTCTGTACATTTGTTTGCCGATACCAGTTTATTGCATTGTGTTTTGCTGTTAGTTATTTAACCTTTTGACATTTGTATTTTTAGGAGCTGTTTTCAATGCTGACAATGCCACTGGAAAAGATCAGTAATAAATGTGCCTATGAGAGAGAGAGAGAGAGAGAGAGAGAGACCCCACCAGAGGATCACCACTTTGGTGCTTGTTCTGTTTTAGAGTATATCACCTTGTTTCTAGCTAAGAATGCTGTGCAGTCTTTAAAAAGAACACTTAATTTCATACAGCCTGAAGATCCTGGCCATTAACCAAGGATGACTAATCCGCTTCCTCCTTCAGGAAAGCTTCCTTCCAACAGCTGTAGAAAGCATAGAGCCAAACAGACTTGCAAAATAGAGAAATCTGTGAATTATTGATTAAGGAGACAAGGTCTTTGAGGCTTTAGTGACCTTGTCTGCTCTGTGAAGGCCTCACATGACTAGTCCTGAGATAGCACTACTAAAATATTTTTTATTTTAGACATCACTGGATACCTTTACTGCATCACAACTGGATGCTATTCCCCGGTCACCTGTAGATGACTAGTTTAAGACACAGGCAACTAAGAAATGCTGTCCATCTCTGGATATATCTTTGCTTTGTTTTCAGAAGCCTGTGGAGCTCTAGGCATGACTAAAGCCCTGCTGTGCTGGATGGGTGGACAACTAGCTACAGTTAAATTCTAAACTGCAATGAATGTTAACACCTCTGATGTTATGGATGTTATTCAATTAAAAGTGAGCAAATTAAAAATAGGCCATCTGAAACACAGTTTTCCCTTTAGGACAGATGTTTCCCAGGCCCCCCGTGAGTTACCTACCCCAGCCATCTTTGATTATAGCATTTCATGACAGAATACATTGATGTGAGTGGCAGAGGGATAATACATTGATGCTTCCCTGGACAGGGAATGGCACTAGTAACCCTTCACTAGAATGCTTTTTAGATTCAAATATCAGTGGAAAAAAAGAACAAGATGTGGTGCCATCCAGCCAGCTTTACTGCTCCCCTTTCAGTTATGACTGTGACAAAGTACAGTTTCTCTTTTTCAGATGCCACCTGTATGTATGTTTTGGGGAAACATGCAAACATTGAAAGAGACTGTATTGTAAATTGAGGAGCTCAATAATTGTCTAACTTTCATAAAAGGTACTTGGAAGTGCTGAGGACCGAAGATCCTAACCCTGTTATAATTCATCTAGTATTTCAGGCATTCAAAACAGCAGTTGGTAATACCTCCTTAGAGTTAGATTCTCACACAGCAGCACTCAGAAAAGCAAACAGAGTTTTATTGAGTAGAGGAAAAGTCATAAGTATGTATTAGAGAAAACTTGGGACTCATCCATTGTTTTTTTCCTTTGGATGCTGTTAGGGATGGATATAAGCTGGCTGCTGCTAATGGCATCCTTCAAATGATAAAGAAAGTATAATTCTGGACATACGTCACTAAAAAAGTGCATACCTCCCCCATCTTAGATATAAGAAATGTTAAGTGCCCGACCAATATATTAAGGAATTGGAGTGATATCCTAAACCAAATGTAGGCTCTGATTGAGGGGACATGCCTCTGTTAATGGAAATGTAGCTCATCTTAAAATTATCAGTAAATGGGGCGCCTCTCTTTCTTCACTGCTATGTGGTCCTGGAGTTGGCTTTATTAAAGAATGGGGAAGTGATTGCAAAGATCCCAACCACTTTACAAAAGTCCCTTTAGGTTTACTATCATAAGTTGGAAATGCTGTTGATTGAGTGTCAGTGAAACAAAAGTACAGTTTCAAAGTTACAAATTGCCTAACTGGAATACCAAGAACTAATAATAATGAATGTAAAGTGCGATTCGGTATTATGAGTTTGGCATTGTGAATGGAGATTGCAGTACAGTGAGGATCAGGGAATCTACCCTTTTCTTCACTGTAGTGTGATCTTGGAGTTGGTATATATAGTTTGCAGTGGGTGTGGGGGGTGCAGGGGGGCTTACCCCCCCCTTCAAAAAACATAAAAGGACAGATGGAAGTTTACCTTATATGGGCTATTTTGAATGCATCAAATTTCAAAATGATGGTATTTATGGTTTCGACCTTTCAATTCGAAAACTATCTGGTTTTCAATATTTTTTGATATAATGAACAAGCAAGCAAAAGGCTTTCCTTATTTCAATATAAACCGTCCCTTTACATAAAATTTCTAAAGAGTCCTATTATTTGACAAACCGATAGACATTCAATTGAGGGTGTTCCAGATGCAGCCTTAACACTGAGACTGCTGAAACGTCTTTGTATGGCAAGAAGAGTTGCCAAACGTGCTACTGTGCATGAGTACAGCTCATGCAATGCTTCTGCTGAGTCAGCTGCTTCAGGTACAATTGTCAGAAGACACGCCTGTATGAGAACTGAGCTTTTGTGAGATGTCAAAGGGCAGTTGTTTTTTTTTAATTCCATTAGCAAATTATGTTATTTGAACTTCCATCTTAGTGTTTTCAAGAAGTTAGGGAGAAGGGGAAAGCAATGTAAATGTTTTCCATCCCTAGTTATAGTAGAAACTTTATCAAGGAATGGTTATCTAACAAAAAGCAGTCATGTCTGGCACAGTGGGCATTTGAGAAAGGTCAGCAGAGAGAAGCAATGTCTGTGGTGGGCAGTGTTTGGAGTAATGCCCCACCCTCAGCTGGGAAAGTCCCTTCCAGTTTTGACTTCATAAAGTTATTTATCTATTAGCCGCGGTGGTGCAGCGGTAGTGTTGTTACCTCACAGTAAGCGGCTCTCCCGTTGATTCTTGGCTGGAGCGCCTTCTGTGTGGAGTCTGCATGTCCTCCCCGTGGTCATGTGGTGTTCGAAAGACATGCGTAGAATGGGAGTGCCTTCGTTGAAGGTTGGACATCGAGCTGGCACCTCGGCACCGTAAAAATCTACTGCCAGTCATTAGCGGACCGGAGTTCCGCTGTGGCAACCCCTAACTGGGAAAAGCCGAAAGAACAACAAAGTTATTTATCACTCAGTCTTTGTTATTAGAGGAAAACTCGGCCTACTGAAGGATCTAAGGTTCAGACTGACCTCAGGCTCTTAAGTGAAGGATGCAAAACTGAGTGCAGGGCCTTTCCACCCTTACAGCAATGTCTTTCCTCCTTCCGGAACAAGTTTTATTGCCAGTCTTGTCCTGTACCTGCTTCTTTCTTCTCTGGCTATTGAAGGGAGTCCCCCAGTGTAGAAAGGACAAATTCTATTCCACATTTTTCTGGTCCCAAGAAGTACGGACTTTGTAGATTTATTTTAAACTTTTCTTAGCTGAACAAATTCTTGGTCAGAAAGTCAATCAGAATATTAAAGTTGCAGAGGTGTCATCCATTACTAAATGCAGGAAGCCTTGTTTCTCACACTGAATTTAAAGAATACCTATGTCCACGCCCTACTCAGTAAGAAACTCAATTGATTCATCTGGTTCATGACCAGAATCCAGAATTTTCATTTCCCATCCTGGCCTTACTCTTCTCACTGCTTCCTAGGTAGTCGCAGAGGATTAGTTCCAATGTTTAACAATTTCAGGCTTAAAGGCATTAACATTTACCTTTTCTTGTGCGATTACCTAATCAAGGCTGTTACCAAGAAACAGGCAGCAGTGACTCCTGATTATGCTATATCCTGCCTATCTAATCTGTGCACCTTAATACATTACCAGAAGTCAAGTTTTATTATTTCCTTCAGTAAAGCCTTTATTAGGGCAGTCCTGGACATAAAAACTTGAGAAGAACTCCCTTCATAATTCCCCATTTTGGAAAATGGCAGGGAAGGACTATATGATGATCAGGAATAGTCTAAATAAACTGGGATATGTGTTGGCCTCTGTTCTAATAGTTCCTTTTGTCAAAGTCCAGATGGGGAAAGTCCACTGCTCCCAGACAAATTTGTACTGACAGTAACAATTTGAATAGGCATTGCCATATACCCCTATTCTCAAATGCTGGACAGATCAGGTGCTAGTCTGTAAGTGGATGACTTTTCTGCCCTCAAAGGATCACAGGCTATGATAGCAAGCCCATCAGATTTCACCTAAAAGCTTAGATGAGATGAAATTCCCATAACAATGAAAGGCACACTAGTGTAAAAGAAACACTGACATTGGGTATGTGCACCTCAGATTTTCATGACAACCAAGAACTTGGAGCGTTGAGAATTATAACAAACAGCACTGTTGTCTAGTATGTAAATAAGTAGTTGGAATGCATTTAATGCATTTCTGTCAGTTCTGCAGACCAGCGTCTCCCATACCCTTTTCGCACTCCAAATTATTGTCCTTCCTTTAAAGCTGTATTGTACTCATTGTGAATATAATGTGAATCCTTCTAGCTAAAGAATTGTATTTTCCTCTGATATGTATCTGTCACTTGCTATCAATTGCAGTAATGGCTAAATCTTTGTTAACTTCTGTTTTTTCTGAAACTGATACTTCTGTTTTTTTTTTTTTTTTTACGTTTGTTAAACTCTAATTGGCTGTAACTGGAGCTTTTCTCCCCGGGCCTCCGCTGAAAAAGGACCTGTGTCCAGTCGGACTTTCCCAGTAAGCGAATGTAAAATAAATAAATAAACAAGTTGCTGTAATATACACTAGATAGAGTTGTTTGCTTCTCCTGTGAACCATTAGCTCAGAAAATTTTGTTCTTGATACCTTTAAAAATAGTGTGTGTAGTAAGTATTTCTCTGCAGTGGAATAAAGAACTGTTGCATATATTTCCGAAGATTTTGCTGCACTGGAATAAAGAACTGATAAATATATTTCAGAATATTTCCCTGCGGTGAAATAAATAACTGATGTATGTATTTCCTTTTACTCCACTCCTTCCTAGAATGTTCATAAAAGAAAGAGCTGACAAGGGAAATCTTATTTTGATAGTGATGTTTTAGCCAAGGTAATCCTGCAAAATATGGGAGGAGGGATTCTGGTGCATCCAGAGCTTAAAAGTTTCAGAATAACATCCTGGAGATGATGATCTTAATCACAGATTAGGAATTTCTTGTTATAAAGTAGAAAACAGAGAGACTTGCAACTCTGAACTCTTAAATGGCAGACTGAACCAGGTTCTCCATATGCCTTTTGTGACATTCAACCAAAAGCAGACTCAGTTCAGCAGGTTTTCAGCTACCTTTGTATCTTGTATGACAAAAGGCTAGTGTATGCCTTTGTTAAAGTACATCTTTAATCCTTGTTAGCTTGTCTACCCATGGAGATTCCCCTTCCCTTTTTGACTATCAATGCCATTGTTTGTTTGTTTAGTTACTATTTGATGACCCGGTAGATGGACTTGTCCAAAGGCCCTTTGCAGCCATGACCCCAGCATATTTGCAGACAAATGCAGATACACAATAAACAAATAGGAGCAATACGTACAGGGTAAAGCTAATCAAACAGATTACAACAACGTTCTTTACATTATTTACAGCATTTTAAGGAATTGCAATGAAATACATTCAGCCATGTAGTTGAAAGGTTGACTGCACATGGGGAGAGTTTAGGCTTGTCGTGGGACAGAAGTTAATTATTGTTCCTGAAGCACTTGCATTCAGACTTTTTGTGAAGGTATGAAGGAGGAGTAAGCTTAAAACCTTCGATAGTGTTTGAGGATTGTTATCCTTCTATATGTATTTTTTGTACTGCTTTCCCTTAGGTCTATTTTCTGACTGCCACCTCTTTGTTTTCACTTCCTTGTGCCCATCTTCTCTTTCACTGTCAAATCCCCTTCCTGATCATTTCCCTCCTTTTTAAGTTCGGGTACCTTATATACCATTTTCATAGAATAAACTGGGCACAACTGACCTTCCCTGACTGCGTCTTGTATGGATTGGGCTGACATCCCGCCATAATGCTATCTTCCCCACATACAAATTGCATATTTTTGTTCCAGAATTTGTAGCAGTGTGCCTTTCTCTGTGGTCATCATTCATATGGTTGACAATACAAATGAGCAATGTGCAAATGATTGGCAACATCTGAGTGACAGCACCAGTGTGTGATTGCACATTTGTGTGAATCACATTTGGTTGAAGTCGAGCTTTATATAGTGTCAATAAGTAGAAATGTACAGGAAAAGGTTTGGCAGAAGAGGTGCTGTTTTTGAGAATGTGTATGATTCTATTATAGTGGGCATTGTGCATGTGTGAGTGTTATGGGTGAGTAAGTGTCTAACTTTAGTATTTTCCTGTTTGGTGTTGTGCATGTTCTGTTTCCTTTTGTCTTCATTAGTGGTACTGATAGGGAAAGAATTTTAGTAATATAATTGGTTAGGGGCAGGGGTAGGGTTGCCACACAAGTAAGGTGCGCAGGGCGAATTCACCCCAGTCCTAACCCTATACATTACGTAACTAAAATCCCTTTCTCAAACACTACCGCTATGCTTAATCTTTGTTTTGCAGCTGGGGTTTACTGATAGTTGCCAAGAAATTATCAGTATTTTTTGATTCACTTATTTAGTGTGTCACGCATTTATGTTGAATATCAATGTTGATATAATAATCATATATATGGTATGTATATATGACATTACAGGATTACGTTGATACAACACAAAATGTCTACAATGGAAATTTTACCAGTAAACTGCGCATGCATGAGGAAAATCCTTGCTGCATGCAACCAAAAAAATTAAATAAATTGCATTATTTTTTGCAGGGGGAATAAGCCACCCTGAACTCGAACATCACTTGATAATTATATAACTTCATGATCATGCAATCCATGGAGAAAGGGAATATTCCCCCACCCAAGAATTGTTGACCTATCACATCTGTCAACCATCTACATATGTCAACAAATTGTGATTGATCAATCGGCCATCAACACAGTAGTATGTCGACATAATTTAGTGGACCCATGAACAGTTACCATCTTTTCAAAATGAAGTAGTTTTCCATTAAGCACTTTCAATTCCACAAGTATTTTTCACTTTCCATTCCACATTCAGTATTTATCCTTCACTTTTTAACTTGTTTAGCCATTTTACACATTCACTGTGTCAAGTCTACATTATCTTATTACTTAATTTCTGCAGTCCAACAGTAGCTGCACTTTTCATTTATCATTTGTTCTGAGTCAAATTAATTGAATCTTTCCACAGAGACTGCATAATACATGCTTCAGATTGTCTTAAGAAAAATGGCAAATCATTTTCTGTTTTGATGCCAGCATCAAAAGAATTTTTCTTTCCCCAGTATGTGTTGTTGCCTGTATGTCCTGAAACATGAAACCCACAGGTTTCAAAACATTTGACCAGGGGCTAAATGATGCTATATCCTTCATTCCTATGCTACATGAAAAAGCAAACACATTTTGATTTGTTTTATGTTAATAGTTTAGTTATTGTTTCTGACATTATATGAACACACACACGCACATATATATATATATATATATATATATATATATATATATATATATATATATATATATATATGTATGTGTATGATAACAGTTTTATGAGAAATGTTTTAACAAGAAGTTTTCATACTGGTATAATATTGTATGGTGTTTTTTTAAAAAAAGGGAGGGTGGAGTCTTATAATCTATTGGGAAGTTGTATCTTTGTGACATTTAGTGTTTGGATTGGTTAAGGGAGTTGTCTATTATGATTATAATGGCTATATAAAGAGCTTTTGATTGTTAACTTTATTATTCTGATGAAGTCTCCATTGGCAGAGACAAAAGCTCTTAATTCTCACTTTCATAATAAAGGAGTGTGATCTTGGAGGTGTCTGCATCATTTTTTTTCCTGATTTTGCTGGTGTTTTTTGGTGTTTTTTTGATTTTGGATTTAGTTGTTACACCTTGGAACGAGTCCTGGCTACAACATGGACACTCTTGACCATTTGGAACAATCTGGTGTGGTCAGCGAAAGTACTGAATTAAATCTGATAAAACAAGAAGTCTCTTTTTAGAAAGGGGAGTTAATAAAGCTTGTAGAGCTTTATTTTTGCAAAAAGAAAGTGGTTCCAGAACTATTCCTAATAATTTTATTCAGCCTGCATCTGCTTCTGTTAACCACAATGAAATGCAGGCTGGTTGCCATGGTGCGGAAGTCCTCATTGGTTCATGTAATCATGTGGTAGATGTCACCAGGCAAGAACAGGAAGAATGATATATTAATGGTGATTTTCAAGAGGGTGACGGCTTCCAGAGGCAGTTAAAGTTGCAAAGAAGGCAGAGGAGACAGCAGTGGTTCAAATAATTGGCATTTTAAACAAAAAAATGGAACAAAGCCATTTTTCATGAAGGTACTGTTCATTTAATTCAAAATATTAACAGTGAAAGACCTTGCACCAGTACACAAGCTGGTCACAGTTTTGCAGTAACTGACTCTGATTCTGAAAATGTTAGTGTTCGTTTAGAAGGCCTGTTAACAAAAAAATTCAGTTTTTCAAGTGAAGTAGCCATAGATGTGTTATAGCCAAATATTAGTAGTAACAACAAAAAAAGTGAACGTGAAGCATTTCATTCTTTGAAGGATTTAATATATTATTTTGAAAAAAAGACTGTTTAAGTTGAAATCCTTGCAAGCAGATATTTAAATGAATGCTTGGTTTTAAAAAGTGTACCACAAGGATTAATGTTGTTTAAATTTCCTTTTGGTATTCATTATAATGAGGAAATTTTAAACAACTTTAGTAACTTTTTTGATGAAACTGGGTTTGGTTTGGTAAAGAAAACTGTATTTTATTATGAAAGACAATGTGAATGTGTAGCACAGGAAATTGACAAGCTTGATGCAAAAAGCAAACAAAATTTATTATTTTTTTCAAAATGAGTTGTATTTCAAGATGCTTCATAAGGCTGAGAGGGAGAATTGATAATCTTTTCCATAAAAAGAAAAGAAAGTTCGAAAGGGACATGAAGCAGTATGAAAATAAAAAGGTGTCCCCTGTGCAAAGTGTTTTGAATTCTAGTTCCAGGAATGCCTACACACCTAGTTATAGTGAAGGATTGAGGGGTTCAAATGAAAACGATGAAAGTTCAGACAATTATTATGTAGCAGCACAAGGTTTTCAGACACTGCACCGCTCGGAGAGGCTGGCTCACAGGTATACAGACCAGGGAGAGTACAGTATAAGGTAGTACCCACAACCACAGAGGAAGAAAGTATACAGGAATGTGAACAGATACAGGAATTGAGAGCAACTGAAATCACTATACATAAGGAAAATGTTTTTACAATATACAACTATACAGACAGGATTATTACATCTGAATATTTCAGTTTATTGTCTAAGGGCATTAAGTTTGTCCCAGAAAGAAAGGGAAATTTAGTTGACAATATTACTGTATTAAAAATGTATACTAGAAAGTTAAATTTTGATATATATTTTTCAGGGCAAAGTTTAAACACTGTAGAAGGTACTAGAGGCCATTTAGCCACACCTAGAAAGAACAACACATTATATCCCCCTCTACATCCTTTAATGGACATATTTGAGAAAATAGTTATGGAAGATATATAAAATCCATGAAAATGATAAAAAAGTAACTTGGAATCTGACTAAGGAGGAACATGATTTATTGGTAGAATATAGAAAGGACGATACCTTACTTATCATGACATTCGATAAAGAAGGGGGAATAGTATTAAAGACCACTGACTATTCTAATGAGATGCAAAAGGTACTGTTTCATGAAGAAACCTACACTGTAGTCTCTTGGAATCAGATAAATATATCTTATTCACGTATAAATTCATATTTGGAAGAATATTTGTTGAAGAAGAGAACAGATATTGATTTATATAACTTTTTATATAGAAAGGATCCTATAATTCCTGGTTGGTTTTTTTTTTTTGGAATTCCCAGAATTCATAAAAATGTGGAAAAAACACCATTTAGACCCACTGTGGCATCAAGGGGTTCAAATTTGCACCCCTTAGCAGTATTGGTAGATTCATGGGTACAACATGTAATTCAAAAAACCTCCTATTTGGTTCGAGATTCCTGGGAATGCCTGGGTCTTTTAAAGAAAGATGTCTGGGGGAAAAGATCTAATTTTCCTCACAGTAAATATAAAGGACTGTTTCACAGTAATTCCCAAAGCTGAAGGGCTTTTTTTTTTTTTTTGAGGAGGCCTTGTTTCAACATTCAGAATTAGGGCAGGGACAGATAACACTCATTTGTGAGCTTATGAGTTTGATATTGGAAAATAACTTTATTTTTTTTAAGGAGAATATTTCCAGCAAACCAAAGGTAGAGCATGTGCCCCTGTATATGCAAACATAGTGTTGCTGGGATAGGAGACCTCATTTGTGTTCAGTTGCCCTTATTGGAAAAGAATAAAAATGTATTCAAGGTTTTTGGATGACATTTTTGTCATTTGGAATGGTACATGTGAAGAAGCAGAGGAATTTGTTAAGTACTTGGGAAATGTAACAGAATTTTTGAAATTTGCATATCATTATGACAAGAATGTAATTAGTTATTTACATACACATATATATATATATATATATATATATATATATATATATATATATATATATAAATAACAATGGGTTTAAATCAAAAGTTTATAGAAAATATGTTTTGCAACTCTTATCTACACTTTGGGAGTAGTCACCCTACAATTAAAAAAAAAAGAGTAAAGTAAGAGAACAGACCATAAAAGTGGCAAGGGTGACATCTCATAGAAAAGATGTACTGGATGAACTTCAGAAAATTAGTGAGATGTTCAAAGAGAGAGGTTACCCCAGGAATTGGTTGTTAGAAATAACAAGGGGAAGTATATGAGAAATGGGGTATTATTTATAAACCCCTATTGGGTGTGGGTTTAGAAAAAGATAGTAACCCATCACGTCACTAATGATTAGTGTAAAAAAGCATGTATATTTTAATACAATCATTTAACAGGTGAAATTAAAAAAGCCCTTAAAAAAAAATTGGAATATCTTTAGGGTGAACATGAGGTGTTAGAAAAGGTGAGGGAAGGTCCGAGATTTGTTAATAAGACAGGAGCAAATTTTAAAAGATTGAGCATAAAATACAGTCTAGGGTAGATTCTGATTGTGGAACCAAACTGTGTGGTGCTTGCCATCAATGCTCTTATAAAAATCAGGAAACTAGTAAAACATTGAATAACAGGGTCTGTATCACAACGTCAAACTAACGTAAGTTTCAACATTGTAATATTGAACCTAAACATCCAAAACCTAATAATAACGGAAACACAGAACAGCAATTTTTTTCCCAGGGATCTCTGTTCTGTGGAAAAAAAAAAAAAAAACTAAAATTAAACCTTAAACTTACCCCCCCCCCCACTTAAATATACCAACTCCGAGACTGCACCACAGTGGAGGAAATAGCAAAGCCCCAAAAATGGCCCACCAATTTTTTTTCCCTGGAAAAAAAATTGATGTGCCGTGGTTTCACTATTTTTGCATTTCGGACTTTTGGGTTTGATATTACAATGTTCGAACTTATACAAGTTCGATGTTGTAATATAGACCCTGAATAACAGACTGAAAAGTGAGATATGATTTCAGAAGGGAAATTGTGCCACCAGTAGATGGTATATTTCGCTACCTGTTCCACATGTTGCGCATTCTATGTAGGCAAGACCGAGCGTCCACTCAAGAATAGAATATATGAACATAGAAATGATATAAAAAAACAAAAGACAAAACAATGCTTTGTTTAAGCATTCTCAGAATTGTTTGAATTTTGAAAAGTTTGTGTTTGGTATTTTGGAGCATGTAAAACTTGAACCTCGGGGTGGTGACTGGAGAAATTTGTTAAAGAAAAAAGAAACTGAGTGGCAGATTAGACTGGCCGCTATGTTCCCCCTGTGACTTAATGACACTATATCCATCATTCCTATGCTACATTAAAAAGCAAACAAATTTTGATTTGTTTTATGCTAATAGTTTTGTTATTGTTTCTGACATTATATGAATATACACACACACATATATATATATATAAAATAACTTTTTTATGAGAAATGTTTTAACAAGAAGTTTTCATACTGGTATAATATTGTATGGTGTTTTTAAGAAAAGGGGGTGGAGTCTTATAATTTATTAGGAAGTTGTATCTTTGTGACATTTAGTGTTTGGATTGGTTAAGGGAGTTGTCTATTATGATTGTAATGGCAGTGCTTTTGATTGTTAACTTTATTATTCTGATGAAGTTTCCATCGGCAGAGATGAAAGCGCTTAATTCTGAGTTTCATAATAAAGGAGCATGAACCTGGAGGTGCCTGGGTCATTTTTTTCCCTCATTTATTTGACCCGATAAATTGGGGTCCTTATTGAAATGTCAAGTGGCTAAAGAAAAATACTGAAAATATGGAGAAGAGTGCATCTCAAAAACCTTTCTTCTCCTTAAAACTCCCGGTGTTATATATACCAACTATAAGATTGCCATATCTCAGAGAAATGGCAATATTCTGAGAAATGGCATCTTGGACTTACTATATATGTAAGTCCATTCTTTCAGCCATTCAGTCTCCATATTTCAGGACTTGCTCCATGGGTCCCAACATTTCAAATGGTTACCCTCCCAGTTTCTTGGATTACAAAGTAGTCCACATCATATCAGGAAACTAACTTTCAGCCAGATGTGCCACTGACCATGTTGTGGCATCTAATCCCAGCTTGTTGCTATATAGTACTGCAAATCTGCATTCAATTACTTTATAAACTGTCACTTCTTCACCTAGAACACCACTGAATTCAACCTTATTTAGACTGTTTTTTTTTTTTTTTTGCTTAATGTCATCATTGATCGTTAAAGCTGAGTCTTAGATGTGTTTAGGAAATAATACTCATGCTTTGAGCAGACAAGTTCATTTCAGAGCTGCACTTGACTGTACCATTTTAATATCTTTAACTATGTCAAGGTGACCTGCTTTACATTATTATAAATTTATATTAAATCAAAAATAAAACATTGATCATCATATTTTCTGTCTTGCAATTGTAGAAATCATTTTATAAACAGCTGTATGAAGAGAAGAAATCAGAAAAATTCTTCAAAGTTTTCCATGACCGTATGAAGGCCGCTCAACAGGAAATAAGGGCAACGGTGACAGTGAACACCACCGACCTAGGAAGTAAAAAAGATGATGAAGATGATTCAGATGTTTTACCTCTTCCTAGAAAACGAGGTAATATTCTTCTTGATGACATCATTTATAGTTTATTGTTAAGTGACATCTTACTTTGTTGTACCATAGCCAGCAATATATGGAACAACATATTTTCTAAAAGGAGGTGACTTGAACAAAGATGAATATCTTTGACAGGCAAGCATTAGCCATTACTGTGCAAAATAATGCAGCCCTTCAGTGTATATCACTGATATCGGAAAAGGATGCCACATTAACTTCAGGAGGACATGCCTTTATCCATAGAAAACCAATCTTATTTTGCTGTTGAATTTGTAAAAGAACCATAAAACAGGTAACTCTTAGGAATAAGCAGGTGTTAAGGCATTCTCATATTACTTCCTGCTACGCAAATGAACAGCCGCAAGTGTCGTTCCCAAAGTCATAGCTATGTCTTCTTTTAATTTATCCTAGTCAATATATGCTACCATTAAGCAGCCATTGCTTTAGGTATAGACTGTAAAGAAATGCAAAAAAAGTCCAGTAAAATATTACCTGTTCAAGTACTTTGTTTTTATTCATTAAACACCTGCATACATGTAGTTACATGATTCTCAGTTAACAAAGTGCCTGTGAGAAAATGGCAGTGAAAAGCAGTTTGATTCACACAGCCTTTCAAAAATATATTATACATGTGTACAGTTCAGTGTTTTAGGTAAAACATGTATGGTCATGTGTATTTACATTTATGGTCATGTGTATTTACATTTATGGTCATGTGTGTTTACATTTATGGCCATGTGTATTTACATTTATGGTCGTGTGTTTACATTTATGGTCATGTGTATTTACATTTATGGTCATGTGTGTTTACATTTATGGTCATGTGTATTTACATTTATGGTCATGTGTGTTTACATTTATGGTCATGTGTATTTTTTTTCTTTTCTTTCTATTTTTTTTTCATCTGGTTTATATTCCCTGACATGGGGGTGTACATTGAAGTTCCAAGGGTAACCTCAAAAGTGTGTAAATTTAAGTGTGAGTTGGGGGAGGTGCATATTAAGTCCAAATTGTTATACACCAGAATATTCTGCCCACTTCATGTTGTAGTGATGTAGGGGTTGGTATATGTAAGATACATGCAGGGATATGTGGGGGCATAGCTTCCATGTCAAGAATCTTAATGTTGAAACACTCAAGTTTGAGATGTGCTCTTTTTTGGAAGAGCATTTTAATTTTCAGAGTATAATGGCTGTCCATATTAAATCTTGTGTTACTTCTATTGAGCTGCCTGATTGAACCCCTTTTACATTGGAGATGGTAGGGTGGTCCAAAAACAGTAAAATTTTGCACTCACGGGGAAAGGTAGGTTACCATACAGAACATAACAAAGAGATGATAAAGCAGACTGTTACAGTACTAGAGTTCATGTTCAGAATATGCTTTCACCCTGATATTTGTTGAAGTATAGCTACTAATGTAGTCTGCATTGTACATTAACATTAATACGTATTTTTGTGACCATAAAATATACTGTGCAACTGTATGTGCTGCATACTTTAATTTCTGCTTTTTCATATTTCAGCCTCTTGTATAGCATAATATGTAAATATTGTGAATGAGATTCATATAAGAAAGGTGTGGAGAAAATGATGGTAGATCATAGGAGGATGCAGACAAAAAGTAAACCTGATATGGGAGAAGGGAAGGGGAGCTTTTGCATGTCAGGTGTACATTAAAAACATTGTAAGCTATCATGTTTGTCCCAGAGTACATAGTTAATTGCTTTATTTATGAACATGAAATGGATGAATACTATATATATTGTTGAGTGGCCATGTAATATGTCAGTTAGGTATTAATTACCATTTTTCTAAAGGATTGTGCTGCTGTATCTATTTTGGGCTGTTTTTTTTTCCTCTGACTAGAAAAAAGTTGCAAGGCAAACACTGCTGCCATGAGTAGTACTAATGTCTCACAGTAAGAGTTTCTCTGGTTCAGTAGTTGCCGGGGGAGCGGAGCCGAGATGGCCAACTGAGAGCAGTGAATTTTGAGAGCGCCATAAACTAGTATAATAATATAAGAAAATTTTATTATTTTCAAGTTTAAAACATCAGAAATCTATAGATAAACTACTAAACTACATAAATATCAATTTCAGTGGATATATACAAAAATGTTCCTATCAAGTAACTTGGAGATATATTGAGTCACTGAATATGAACAACTCAAGGAATTCTCATCCAGATGCTGCTTTGAAAAAAAGAACTGCAATTGATGACACCTACCTTACAAGAAATATCTTTGAAGATGGATGGCTTTAAAAATGACTTAGAAAACCTCAGATTAAATTCTGAAAAACAGACTGATACTCTTAAGGAACTATTACAGCAACACCATAGAAAAATAAATATAGAGACTTCTCTAAATTACATTGAAGGGAGACTCAAAGAGGAAGAATTCCAAAAAGAATTTCTGCTTAAACAGAATATATGGCTGCTTAACAAAACAGATGACTTAGAAAACAGGGAAAGGAGAAACAACATAAGGATCTTTGGTCTGCCTGAAAACACTGAATGAGTAGACATTTCATTCCTAAAAACCTGGATTGCTGAATTTTTAGACTTGAAAGAGGGACTTTCATTTGGAATTGAAAAGGCACATAGAGCACTGAGAAAACCTTCTAACTCAACAAATACTCCACCTAGATTCATAGTTATAAAATTTCTTTAATTTTTGGACAAGGAACTAATATTAAAATCTGCTTGGAGAAAATTACCCTCAAAATACAGTCAAAACTTGATAATGTTTGACAATGATTATTCTTCCAGAATACTAGAACAAAGGAAAAAAGTCTGCCCAATAATAAAACTGTTGAAACAAGACAACAGTAGAGCACAGCTAGCCTTTCCAGCCAAGATAAAATACTTTTGCCAATGAGATGAGAACCTTTAATGACTTAGAAAAAGCTGCTCTATTCATCACAAACAACAACATAGTGTCTATCCCAGAAAAAATGGAATGTATGAACCCTAGTCTTAAAAGAATAAAAGAAACAAATCCTTGGACTGATGCTAGAAAGAAGAAACAAAAAACTGATTCCAAGATAGCTGTCCCAAAAAAATAACTCTTACAACATCTCTCAAAGTATCAGCTGAAATGGTACATCACTTGTCATCTGTTTTTATTTAAAAAAAAAGGAGGGTTTCTTAAACAACTGCAAAACAGTAATGATTTATTCAGAATGTTCAAATAGTCCAGTAATTCTTCACAAACAAAGGCAGGTCAAGATGGGTTACTATTTACATTATACATAAGCCAACCAAAGCAACATATAATATAACCATAGAAGTTTCTAGTCCCCTACTTGAACTCAATGAATACTTATCTTGTTCATTTTTCATTGATTTTGCTTATAATAATTTAAGTAATTAGTTAACTAATTCAACAAGGTACCATTAATCAGAGTTCAGTCTCAAATGTACAAATTAACATAATATATAATAGCAGTAACAGTAGAGTGTTTTGAAAAAAAAAATGCTGCCATGGAGACTAATGCCTTCTTCAGTTAAAGTATGATTTAGAAATGTCATGTATATCCTTGTTAAATAATAGTACAAATGTCATCATTATTCTGTCTAAATTTAGTTAATATCAATTATGGCATGTATATCTTCGAGTGCTGTTTGATCAATCCTGATATGGTGCACATGGATGCAGCTGTGTTTGGCAGCTAGTGCAAATGTCATTATCTGTCTAAAAGTAGTTAATATCAATTATGGCAGGTATCATAACTTCGAGTGTTGCTTGATTAAGCCTAACATGGTGTGTGTGGATGCAGCTGTGTCTGGCAACTGTTGTATGTTGCCATTTTCATTTCTGAGAAGCTGTGGGTTGCGGCTTGTGATTGAGGTTTACTTATGCTTATGTATTAGGAAGAAACATTTGGTGTTTTAGCCTGGATCCAGGGGAAGGTAGTGGATAAAATTGTGATTTGGGATATTTTGGCAGAGAATAGTTTGTTTATACATCTGGTGAGTGAGAGGCTGGAAGAATGTGTTATCTGTTATTGTGGTAGCTTGTTGGGAGGTTTGTTTTTGATCTGTTTGCTCTCCGTTCTTTTCCTGGCTGCTGTCTCGCTGAAAGGGAGGGAATTTAGATTTCAAGTTGCAGTGAAGTGAAGCTTTGCCTCCGGGTATATCGTGAGCCTCTGGTATGCAATACACAGACACACTAACAGAAACAGATGCTCCCATGCTATGGCAACAGAGACAGGGCGACAATAATGTTTAACAGCTGTGAGGAGCCTCCGAGATGATTCTTGGCAATGAAGTTTTTGGTTTTAAAAAAAGAATATATATATATATATATATATATATATATATATATATATATACATGTAATAAAAGGGCTGTTTTAAACCGCATGTACACATATTGATGGTCTTCCAACACTTTGTTTAGCTCATTAAGTTGATTCTTGATAATAAAAAAAAAAATAAGCGCAATTTTATATTTAAAATGTGTTTTGGTCCAAACACATTAAGGACTTACATAAGAGTGGAAGTCTGAGTTATTGTGAAAGACTAAGAGCACTTGGTCTTGTGCAGTGCCCTTTGCAGTGGTCTGGGAGGTGAGCTGGCTAGGACGTGTTGGGCATATGTGGATAGCTGATTCTAGGGGTATTTGGGGTTGCCGGGAAGTGCTAGAGAGTCATCAGATTTCCTTCATGGAAATATCTGTGGGAATGGAAGGTGTGTTGAGTGGTTCACTGACAGAGTGGCCACTGCATGTAACAGGCTTGTAAAATGGAATAGAGCAAATATTGGTGTGGATATTTTAAGAACAGCTTCAAAACCACATGAACTAGTGAATGGTATTCTGGCAAAACTGGATGGGCATTGTGCCCATGCTTGAAGTACTGATATGTGTGCATGTAAGAATGGAAATGTACTTATAACAAATAAGAAACTAGAAGGGTCTCATAATTTAAAGTCTATGGACTGTATAAACATGCTTGGAAGGAGCTAATAATAAGAATAAGCATTACAGCTTGTGGTCTCTCAAATAACTAAGCAACAGCCAAAAAAAAAAACACACACACAATAGTTATGTAATGTATGGTTTTAGTAAATCTAGGCATAAAATATATAATCATCATGTAAGATGAAGCAGTCTGCTGAATTTAAATATTAAAGACAGGATTTAATAACATGGGCTTGTGCATAATAATACTACTGTCTTAACTTGTCATAAATGACATACACTATATTGAATATCAAGGGGAAGCATGATGATTTTCTCATATAAGTAAATGTGCATAACAAGTCATATAATTGCTATAACTTCACTTGTAGTTTTTGTAACCCATCTTGACCATATATAATACTTAAGCGGTTACCGAGGTAACTAATGTTTTATACATGACATCAAACTGACAAATTTGTTCAAGAGAAACAATAGAAGCCTGAACTTGAAATGTCACAGAATGTAACGATCACATTCTGAACAAATAGTATTAAATTGATAATAATCACTCAGTTTAACCTTTGCTGATTATACAAAATAGAATGTTGCCATTTAAATCTAAAAACTTTCAGTATATGCCATAAAATGGCAATTTATGAATATGGAAAGGGAACTTGTAATCATTAATCACAATAAGTGAATTTGTTGTTTTTAACGTATAATTTCACTCATTGTATAATAAGAAGTGACAGATATGAAAATCCTTATGTGTAGGAAATGGGGGGAAGAGGGATGCACTAATTAAAATGCACTAACTTTCATCAATGTTCTCATAAAAAAACTTGATGCTTTAAGTAAGTTAGCAATAAACAAAGTGATTACTTAAATGCTGGCAAGCAACGAAATATAACTTCTGATATATCCAGTAAAATACATTGTATTATAAACATTAGGTATAAATATTATCATCTATTTATATTAAGTAATAAGTTTTGAAAGATTTCATCAGTAAGGGTGAATATGTTAAATAGCTGTGTCCTATAATCTTTTACTGAGGTTTTATATATGATACATCCTACTTTACTATGATTGAATTGCTTGTCATCTATCTTTCATGTAAATATTAATTCCTTATATAATACATAGACATTTATATTGTATTATAATTTTGTCTAATCTACAATCCAGTATCTGTTCAAAATAATATAAATATTGCTTATTCCTATTGCCAATATTCTCCATATGATAATTCAATTTATGGAGCTCAGATGTTCTGGATTGTCAAGGTATGAGTGATAATCTGATGGACTTAGGTTTATCCATCAGATTAGGAATGATTTTCATTCCATGGCTAGTCCGGATCTTAGTTTTGTTAACATTTATTAATTTAAATTTGTTATTTCACAAAAACATTTTAAGTATGCCTGACCAAAACATTGCTTTATTGGTAAACACTCAAAGTATAAAACTGATAATTTCCTTTAAAAGCTCAAACATATACTTTATAGTTATCAGAGGAAAATGTTTAATAGTCACAGTAAAACAAAAAATACATAGTCTAAATAACCTAAGATGGATTTAACTTTATTATCTTTAAATACCAATGGCTTAAACAATCCTAGCAAGAGATTAAATCTACTGAAATATTTAAAACTGAACAAAGCACAAATTATCTTCCTTCAAGAAACTAATTTTAAAATAAATGACAGTTACAAATGGAATCCTAAGGAGTATTTGATATTGACGCAATCCACTTATAAGACAAAAGGGGTAACAATTTTATGGAAAACTAATTTGATTAACCCAGAAATCATTTATAAGTATGAAGATAAAGAAGGCCTTATGGCATTAGTAATAGTTAAATATAATAACAGAAAATGGACCCTAGCCAATTTATACTGATTCGCAGGCATTGAACAGGAACCATTAAAAAATACTTGGATTTAATTTCCAATAATTATAAAGGCAACTTAATATTAGGGGGGGGGGGGATTTTGGCTGTATATTTGATATTTCTGAAACTACAAAAGACCTCTGCATACATCTGCTTTATCCAAAGCTTTAAACAAGTGGGTAAAATCATTTCATCTTGTAGATTTTATTTATTAATTTTATTTTACATTTGTTAACCGGGAAAGTCCGACTGGACACATATCCATTTTCAGCGGAGGCCCGGAGAGAAAAGCTCCAATAGCATGTCATAAAGAAATTACACAAGAATATCATACAGAGATATAGGTTCAACAGAAAGTTATGTATAGATTAGCAATTCCTTTAGTAAGGGCATAATACAGTATTCTAGTAGTAGGGTTTATATAGATTATAAAATATAAAAACAAGAATTTTTTTTTTGTCTTTCTAAGTTATGAGTACTCTCAATATTTTATTATAGAAATAACCAGTGATTATTGAGCTTTACAGTGAAAGGAATTAGGGGACCTTTAGTAGAATCATTGAACATGGTATTGGCGCAAATTAACCTGGGGAGTAGCATGAAAAAAGCCAATTGTTTGAGAAGCGGGTGGTCAGGAGTTAAATTGAATAGTGGAGGTTATTTGGCTAGGTACTGAGTTCCAGAATTTGGCAATAGTGCAGGTAAAGAGTGATTTGCCAGCATAATTTTTGTGTCTGATAACACTTATTAGGTTCTGAGAACTAGATCTTAAGGTTCTGGTAGGAATGTGGGGGTTAATTATATTTTGAACTGCAGGGGGGGGTTTCTGGAAGGTAGAAGAGATTATGCGCTATTGTGAGTTGATTATACAGAAGTAGTTGAGGTAGCTTGAGCCAATTGAGTTGGTTAAGGGCGAGACAGTGGTGGGATTTGTATGAGGTTTCAGTAGCAAACTTGGCTATTTTGTTATAACAAGATTCCATTTTGTTCAAATCACTCTGGCGGAGATTAGTAAGGATGGGAGAGGCATAGCAAAGTATGGATAAGAGATGAGTTCTTGCCATAGTAACTTTGGTTTGTTTAGTTAAAAAGTGTTTGTTCCTATAGACAAGTCCTAGTTTTTTATTAACTTTCTTAATGGTTTGTGCTATATGGATGTCAAATTTGTGGTTATTGTCTATTTCTACACCTAAGAGTTTAGTGTGTGCAGTTGGAGTGATTTGAATGTTATCTTTGGAGTGAATGGTGAAAGTGTTGTTGAGGGGGGAGCATAACCTGGGCCAAAAAGAATTAATTATTTTTTGGGGGGTTAAGAATAAGTTTGATGTTTAGGAACCATGTTTCAGCTAGAGTAAAAGTGTTTTGGGTGAGGATTTGCAGTTCCTTTAAGATGGGGGTGGCACTTATAAGGGTGGTGTCATCTGTGGATTGTACTACTGATGCTTTGAGTGAATTGATTTGGTTGGTGAATAGTGAGAACAGTAGTGGGCCAAGGATGGATCCTTGAGGGACACCTATGGATACTGGTAGCAGGGGGGACAGCTGGTCATGCCATAGGATTGCTTGCTGTCAACCAGATAACTAGCTAGTAAATCATGATATAGTTAAGGGACTGAGGCTTAAGGTAGATAAAGTTTGGAGAAGAATTTTATGGTCTACCATGTCAAAGGCTTTAGATAAGTCTAAGAAAATGGAAGATACAAATAGTCTTTTGTTTCTTTTGTGGTTAACTATATCTATAAATGATAGTAATACTGTGGTGGTGCTGTGGGATGGTCTAAAGCCATGCTGAGTTTTGGAGATTAAGTTGTTTTGTAAGACGTACCAAAATAGTTGGGAATGTACAACTCTCTCTAATATCTTGGATAAAGGTGAGAGTATTGCGATTGGGCAGTAGTTGGTGAGTTCTAAGGAGTTTCCCCCTTTGTGCAGTGGAATAATGTGTGATGTTTTCCACAGGGTGGGGACTTTGAATTCTGCATGTGACCTGTTTCTGAGGATGGACACGGGATAGGCTATGGCGTCTGCTGCTATCTGAAGAAATTCGGCTGATAGGGTGTCAGCAGCTAGTGTGGTTGGTTTGAGTTTCTTAAGGAGCTTTGAAATAATTTTAGTGGGTACAGGGTGTAGGGAAAAGTTGGTGGTATTGTTTTGAGTAGTAGGGTGGGTTTTGCTAGCACCTGGTATAGGGCTGCTAGTGGTATTGAGGGCATTGGTAAGGGTTTGGACTGTTTCGGTAAAGAACTTGTTAAATTGTGTGGGAATGTTGTCATGGTTGTTTGGTAGTACTGGTGTTGGGGTGGTGGCTTTACATGGGTGGATTATGCCATTTATTGTAGCCCAAAATTTCTTAGGGTGTTGGCATATTTTTCCTGCATGTTTTTGTAGTAGTTACTTTTGTCTAGTTTGATTTGTTTTTTGGCTTTGTTTCAAAGTTCTTGGAAGGTTTGCCTCAGATTACTGGTTTTGTTCTTTTGATATTGACTCCAGGCCAGATCCCTCTCTTTCATTGTAGTCTTTGTATCTTTAGTTAGCCATGGGACATAGTTAGCTTTAGTCTTACGGTTTTAGAGGGGGCATGACAGTTTAGGGTTTGCAGGAAAGTGGAGTTAAAGTACTGTATGATGTCATCTAGAATTAGTAGTTTTAAGGGTGTCCAATTACAGCTTTGTAGTGAATTGATGAAGTCAGTTATTTTAAAGGTCTTTTTGTTACGTATTACTCTGAGGTTGGGTTGGCTTATGTAATGGAGTCTGTTAAAATTAGGTAGGTTGGTTGATGATCACTTAGACTGTCAGGTAGACAGCCAGAGTGCCATGCTAGAGTGGGGTCAGATAACAGAATCCAGTCTAAGATGGATTCACGTTTTGAGGTCTTGTCTGTTCTGGTTGCGGTGCATATAATTTGGGTAAATCTATGGATTTGGGTAAATCTATGGAGGTTAATGTGGGTAGTTGGAGTGTGGCTAGAGCAGTTCACCTAGTCAATATTAAAGTCACCTAATAGTACAGTTTCTTGTGGCATTGAATTTGAGATCCAGTTTAGCAGGTTTTCCATTATAGTAATGTTATTGCCTGGTGGAATGTTGCCACCTGCAATAATGATATGTTTGTTTGAGTTTAGTTTTAATTTGGCAAGGATTAGTTCAACATCTTTGATTTCATGGGTGTTATAATCAATTTTTTCAATGGTGAGATGATTTTGGAACAATATCGCTATGCCACCTCCCTTTTTCTCTACTCTATCTCTGTGTATTATGTTATAGCCAAGGGCTGTAACCTCATTATTATGGTGTTCAGGTTTAAGCCATATTTTAGTTAGCACTGCTATTTCTGGTTTATATACAGCTAGAAGGACATGAAGGTCCTGGATTTTGTTAAGTATACTTCTTGCATTTATGTTAATGAAGAGGAGAGAGGAGGTAGGTCTATAGTATAGGGGGTTTGGCTGATTAGAGTCTGTGTAGGGTGTTGTGGTGGGCCCTGGATTAGGGTGAATGTCACAACAGCAAATGAGTTTGTGGAGCAGGTGAAAATACAGTTAGTGTAGTAATTTAGTGTGTCTTAATGAGGAATGAGGGTTAGTTCAGACAGTTTGTAGTGGGAGTAAGAGACTGATCTAGATGAGGTGAGGTCTAGTGGTGTGATAGGGAAGTTACAAAGTTTCAGGAGAGTGGCTAGAGGTTTGGTTTGCCATTGTGGGGGGTAGTGATATGTAGTTGAGTGTGGTAAGAGGAGAGGTAGGAGAACAGGAGAAAGATGATGATGGTACATAGATAGAGTAATGCTTTTATTAAGTGGGACTGTTGTTTATAGTTCATCATGTCTGGTGAAGAGTGTTTAAGGGTAGTAACTTAAAGTAAGTGGGTTTGATATACTAATAATGAGTGATAGGAAGGATGTGGTGAAGGATGTTGGTTTGTTAGTGATGTGTGTGGTGTGAAACTCTAATTGGGTGGGAGGGGACTGATAGAGGGTGTGGTGTATAACTATAAATGTAATTGATATGGGGTGGGTGGGAATGGGGGTAGGGGAGCTGAGTGAGCATAGCGAACGGAGCAGGGCAGAGCCAGTAGTCCCAAGACACTGGAGAGTTTGGGAGCCTATTACTGCAATATGTATCCTGGATGGGTGGAAGGTAAGTATGTGGCAGTTAAGTAACCTTAGACTAAATTCAAACAAAATAGCCAGTATATCATAGATGTGTGTTGTGTAATTCAGGGAGCTGGAGTGTGGGCAGGATGGGTAGGAAGAGGCAAAGGTGCACTCTAGATTAATGAGAAAAAGGAGTGAAGTATAACTAAGAAGGTAACAGATATATAGGGGGTGATGCCTGCCGCTAATCTGTGATGCAGCATTTGATCACACAAGTCAGTCAGCTGTCCTTAAGGAAGTATACTATGTAAAGTACACTAAATGAAGAAAGTTGACATATATTCACTACTTTCAGGCCATGGTTCTGTCAAACTTCTTTGCTGGGTCCACAGTATTTTCTCGGTGATTCTTCTAAACTGATGTAGGTATTTGATGGCCGGGGTGAACCCTTAAATAATGCCTATGAATGGCCTGGAGGAGGGAAAGAGATAGTTAGTACTCAGGGTGTTTACATACAGGCTAGGACAGGCTTTTTGTTCAAAATTTGCTTTCTTTTTGTTTTTGCACTACTACCATAGGCATACAAGGTTCTAGCACAGCAAGTTGGTCATTCAGGTATTATATTTAAGTAGCTTCACCTTATAAACAGCAAAAAAAAAAAAACAGTTCAGGTGGTGTTCACTTATCTTACTTAAACAGTGCAGTCATCAAACAGCAAGACCAATTTAGAAACTGCAAGGTCCCTAACATAGAAATATCCATGAAATAGTAAGCCAAGTGGAGCTGTGGTATCTGATAGTACATTTAAATATCTCAGTGCAATGAGAGGAGGCTGGATTTGTCTCCACCTCTGTTTACCCTTGCAGGTCAAGCAGAATTTTAATTTGCAGTTATTTAGACCAATGACCCAAGCCAAACGTTGAGCACACAAAAAGTGGTTTACAAGGACTTAACTGTCAAGTTTTATCTAATAAGTACAAGATGCATTCATCAACATTCTAACTAATCATAGCATTAATAAGCTGTATCCAATGCAAGCGGGAGTCGCTATGCTATATTATAGACAGCCTTTGCTATAAACATTAAGTGTTTACCTTGGACTAAATTCAAACAAAAGAGTCAGTATATCAGAGATGTGTTTTGTAATTCAGGGAGCTGGAGTGTGGGCAGGATGGGTAGGAAGAGTCAAAGTTGCACTCTAGATTATAGAGGAAAAGGAGTGCAGTACAACTATGAAGGTAACAGATATATGCGGGGGGGGGGGTGATGCCTGCCGCTAATCTGTGATGCAGCGTTTGACCACACTAAAGTCAGTCAGCTGTCCTTAAGGGAGTATACTATGTAAAGTACACTAAACCATGAAAGTTAACATACATTCACTACTTTCAGGCTATGGTTCTCTCAAACTTCTTTGCTGGGTCCACAGTATTTTCTGGGTGATTCTTCTTTGATTGGCGGGGGGGACCCTTAAATAATGGCTACGAATGGTATTCACTACTTTCAGGCTATGGTTCTCTCATACTTCTTTGCTGGGTCCACACTATTTTCTAGGCGATTCTTCTTAACTGATGTAGGTATTTGATGGGTGGGATGAACCCTTAAATAATGGCTACGAATGGTCACTAACACACTAGCAAGCACAGCAGCATCTATGGGGAGGCTAATATTTTCAAATTTAAAGAAGATAAATCTTTGTTGTTTTCCCATCAAGATCACAGATTTGGAACCCAAACTAGAATAGATAAAATATTTGCTGCCCGTGACTTGCACTCTAAAATCATTAATTTCTCAATCACTCCCTGCCCCTTTTCAGACCACAATACATTGATACTAAAACTTCAAAATGGGTACAAACCATTCATCTTTAACTCCAAAATTCCAGCATATGTATAACTAAAATTAAAGAGTTCATACCCTGGTTATTATCTGAATTACAGTTCTTCTTAGATATTAATGACAGCACAGAGATAAATAAAATAATGATATGGGAATCATTAAAAGCTTACAGAAGTGGTAAAACCCTAACTTGGTATAAAAAAAAAATCAGAGAATGGGATTCTGAATTACTAAATCTATAATCCAAACTTTTGTCAGTAAAAGTTGAAAAAAATCAAAACCATTTGGAGATGAAAAAGAAAGTAGAAGTATTGAACAATAAATACAATGAAATTCTAACACATAAAACTAGTTTAGCTTTAGAAAA
Organism: Protopterus annectens; assembly: GCF_019279795.1. Taxonomy (NCBI): domain Eukaryota; kingdom Metazoa; phylum Chordata; order Ceratodontiformes; family Protopteridae; genus Protopterus; species Protopterus annectens. The sequence continues at coordinate 237,716,859 of NC_056745.1, forward strand.
AATAAAAATAATACCTTGGCCACTTCTCCCAAATATCTACACAATTTATCCACAAGAATCAATATACAATCAAAAGCTAATAACATTAAAAGTATCTTCCATGAAAAGAAAGGGAAAATTGTTTCAGATGTAGGTGACATTCTTGATGCCTGCAGAAATCACTATATGGAACATTTCCAAAAAGAAAATATACATATCGATCAATTAAATCTAGATGAAAAAATGTTCTAATAGAAAGAAAAACAGAAAAATTAAAATTAGATCTGCAAGCACCCATATCCTACAAAGAAATTACAGATAGAATAAAAGAGGGTAATAATAATAAAGCTTCAGGTATAGATTGCATAAATATGGAAATATATAAACTTTTTCCTTCAAAGATGTTATCCCTCTTCCATAAAACTATTAGAAATTCAGTCACAAACTTTAATACCACCCTCTTGGAGATATTCCTTAATCACACCAATCTTAAAGGAAAACAAATCCCCAAACCTCTGTACCTCATATAGACCTATATCATTATTAAATAATGACTATAAGATATTTATGACAATATTAACTAACAGAATGAAAATACCACTATCCAAAACAATAAATAACGATCAAACTGGATTTATATATCATAGAGACACACACACACACACACGACAATATTAAAAGGATAATTTGTCTTATAGATTATGTTAAGAAAATAAAGAAACAGTCGTAATTGGCTTACATATAGAGAAAGCCTTTGATTCCCTAAATTTGGATTATTTATTCAAAATCCTATTGCTGTTTGAATTTCCTGCATCCTTTGTTCATTTCCTAAAGAATTTATATTCAAATAATTTAGCGTATGTCAAGTTAGGTCCTTTTACCTCTGAATCTATGCATATTACAAAAGGCACTAAACAAGGATGTCCCATGTCACTGATTCTATTTGCTCTGGCTATTGAAATATTGGCAGATTCAATTCATAGCAATATAAAGTCAAAGGAATAGGTGTTTATGAACAATGCAATTCTAAAGTAATGCTATTTGCTGATGACATATTACTAACATTGTCTAATACAAAAGAGACATTAGAAGAATTAGATATATTAATTGACAAATTTCATATGACTTCAGGACTCCATTTTAATAAATCAAAATCCAAATGTTTTTATTTTTAAATAAAAAATGAACTGCAGACTAAGGGGGTTCACATCATAGGGAAACAAGAATCTAACTTAAAATATCTAGGAATTGAGTTATGCAAGGATAATAATGAATTAGTTTAAAAAAACTACAATAATATCATCAATACAATTAAAATCTCTGTGGAAAAGTGGAACAAAATAATATTAACATTTGAAGATGGACTACAGTTAATTAAAATGGTTTTACTGACCAAGATCCTATATATAGCCTTGGTAATACAACTGTTACCAGAAGGGAATATACTTTATACTTAAAGAAATAAATTCATGCCTAATAAAATTTTTATGGTTTCCCAAAAGAAGCAGAATAGCTTTAATACATCATATCAGACCATGGAAAGAGGGAGGATTAAACTTTCCTGATATAGAAACATATATAAAAGCATCAGTACCTAAAACAATCTCAGATTGGATAAGTCCAAATTAGTCTGCAAATTGGAAATTGGAAAGAATTACTAACTGTAATATCAATAAATGAATTTGATTTACAAAAAAATTTCAAATAACAGATAAAAACAATTTGCCACGGCACATATTATGTATTGGTATGTAATATAACATAACTAAACCCACTAAAACTTGTATGATTAATTATTGCATTGATTCATTTAGGAAAATTATTAATGCAAATATAGATTTAAAAATCTGGTTTGATCTTTTAACACCATTTATAGTCACAAAGAAATGTCCACATAAAATATATAGAGAAATTATTAATTCCTGGGAACAGAAAGGATTTGTTTGTTGGCTCCAATGTAGCAAAGAACTAAAAGTTTTAGATATGCAAATAATAAAAACAACATACAAAGTATTCTGTCATAGATTCATAACCCAGAGGCTTCCCATGCTTTGGAACAGGATCCCAGTTCGTATTAGGCAGAGCCCCTCACTGACTCTCTTCAAGAGAAATCTTGATGAGTGGATGGGAGATCGTAAGTTTACCCCAGGGGTCACATCTGTGTCACTGCTAGACAGGGGCACAGTAAACTAATTATATTATATAAGGGGACCTTCATTGTGTCACTACTAGACAGAGGCACAGTATTCTAGATTTATTCTGTACATTTTTGTACCATTTCAAGGGGTGGCAAAAGCCACATCACTATGGCTAGGCTTACAAATGCCCCAGGGCAGATAGCCTAGTACTATACTATGAAACTATGAAACTATATGCACAAGATTTAAGTAGAATAATTAACAATTCTTCATTTAAAGAAATACCTAAATTTACGAAATACATATATGAAATCATATATATAATGACTTTGACATGGGAAACAGTATTTCAAAATTTTACAAAATATTGATAAACTATAAAACAATACCAAAAACCTCATATTGGAAATATATAACAAAAGGATACTCAATACAGTTAACTGAAGATATTAAAACAAATATCTTATTAGCAATAAAATGTACATCCTTTACACAATACTGGAAAGTTTTAACTGGAAATGCTTGCACAGAGTATTCTTAACCCCAGACAGAATCAGTAAAATTAGTTCTTCCATAAAAGGAATTGGAGATGTGAGCAAGTACACAATGCAGATTGGAACCACATTTTCTTTGATTGTGTTAAAATGAAGCCATTTTGGAATGGTATTAATAACTTTATATATGCTTTATTTAATTAATCATTTTATTTAACTAAAGCTCTTGTATTATTAAAAGTGAACAAATGTCCTCATTTGAATAGGTCAAACATGTATTTAGTATGGACTATACTTGCAATTTCAAGGAAGTGTATAACAAGAAGATGGAATACAAGCACAATACCAACTTTGGAAGACTTCTACAGCCTACTGAAGACCACAGCATTAGTGGAAATTAAAATTAAAGAACTAAGAATTTATCCAAAGCTGTTTATCAACAACCCTTGGGGAAAAGTCTTATCGTTGATTGACACTGTACAATAATTGATCAGTCTCTCTGATATTGGATTGGACATACTTATAAAGTAGCTGTATACATTAAGATCTGTTATAGTGTCAGGCTAATGTAAATAGTGTGCATAGTTATTTAATATGTTGTGTATAAATAATATGGAATTCATTCAAATGTATTTGAAAAATAAAAACAATTTTGAGAAAAAAAATAGTTGCCCGGGATGCCTTTTATGTGGAGTCTGCATGTCTTCCCTTTGTTCATGTGGTCTTTCTCTGAGGGCTATGGATTCCTAACACAGTTGGTGAATTGATGTTCTCTAAGCTGCATGTAGTTGTCTGTATATGTGTGTTTATTCTACAATAGAGTGGCACCCTGTACAAAATCAATTTTTAGTACTTTGCTCCCATTGTTTACTGGGGTGGGCTTCATTATCCCCACAACTTTATAAAAAAACAAAAAATGGAAGTTATAGGAAGATGGATATGGATGAATAGAAGCAGTTGTTATCCCCAAATGAATTTGACATATTGCCATCAAATTGTCAAGGAATTATACTAGAATACTTCCCTATAAAACATGCTTAAATTCCTTTCTTAACTTCAAAAGAAAATGACTTGCATCTGAATTTTAATAAAAAAAACATTTTTTGTGCCACCACAATAGCCAAAGGAAGAGAATATCTCACTTTTACCAGCTTTAGTTACTCTGCTGGGCTGGAGTCATAGTGACACTGAGCCAGATTCCAAAAGAGTTGCTTTCAGGGTAAGTCTGTCCAGCTTCTGAAAGATCTGCTTGGTGTAAATGGCTTGCTTTGGAGTAAAGCCTATGTATAAAAAGGCTTACTGTGGGGACCACATTCCAAAACACCTGCTTTCAGCCTAAGTGGTCACTTACACTGAGAGCAAGTCTTTTGGGAATGGGGTAATTATATGTGTATTTTTGGTGCAGCTTATTTTAGTCACACTGAAGTGAACTCATAGTTACACTTCAGATCTGAACTGAATGCCTTCAAAATATTGTATTTTTTTCAAGTTCTAGTGGTCATTCATATCTTAATTTAAACCTACCTATAAATGTCCATACCTCTCTAATACCTTTGACGTTTTTTGATAAATCTTTTCAAAAGAAGACAGGTTGGCTGCTGCAGCATATATTGTACATTGCATGACCTAATAAAAAGGAAACAACAGATTATACATTAATCAAACTAACAGGAAGGAAGAAACATCATGTCAAATATGTGGGCATCAGTCTAAATTTGTTAAAACTGTGTTTTTGCTGTTCATTTAAATTCCCAGCAAATATTACTTTCTGAGAAATAAGTTGTGATATATAACAACTCAATAAAATATGATGTTTATTGAGTTTAGTGTTTATGTTTGTAGTGAATTAAATAACACAAATCTACACTAATTAATTACTGCTTGGCCCCATTGTTAGTACTTGCAGGTACAGGGCTTTCTCTCTGAATCTGTAATTTTCTAGCAGATGCGCTTCTGTCTGCGAGTAGTGTGTCATTTCACGTGTCTGTATTTTGAAGTAGTGACAACATCTTTCCTGTGACAGAAAAGGTCACTTTTGTGGAGAAACATATTATGACTTTACTTATGACATAGTTCCATTTTAAAACAAGTGTGTTCTGGACATGTACTGCATTCTTCACCATGAAATGAAGTCACATGATGAGCAAGTCTGCTCATCCACGACATCCAGAGTTCATCTTGACATTTTAAAATTCCGACAGGAAACAAGTCACAGAGACCAGATTTTGGTTGCCTTATTGTCTACATTTTTAAACCTTTTTAGCTCTGTGTCATTTTGAAATTAAAGAAGGCACATTACTAAGCTCTAATTCCCTTGGCTCACTTGATTACCAGAAATGATACTACTTGCCTCTCCATAGGGCCTAATTCACTTAAATGCATGTAAATGTACATGTGCACCAGTCCAAAGTTAAAGTTTAGATCTTCTTTTCTTTCTTTCTTTCTTTTTTTTAAATAGGTCATTGCATAACTATCCTAAAAATTGTTTTCTAAACCTTGCAAATCGTGCTGACTTTACATGACTAAGTAAACTGCTCAAGCAGCGCAGAATGGGATTTTACACTGATAGTGATACAGATATTAAATCTTCATGCGCCTTAACTTTTTTTCTTCAGACTCTTCAGCTACTTATTAGTTAAGGAGACTACTGCAATGGAAAGTGATTCACTAGGAAATTTCAAAAGATTTGCAGAAAGGTGGTATAAACTCACTTCTGTTGCACTTGTAAGAGTTCATGTTTTTCCCTGCATCCATTAAATTAAGGCACTTAACCCCAGATATTTTAAACTGTTGCTGGCCATGGCTTCTTGGTTTCTTGATTTTTCATAGAGTACTTGGTGGAGCCATTTAATCAGATTTACTGCATCATAGTTGAAAAGGCAGTGACAAACATAAATATAAAAATTATTTGCTTGTGTTGGATTTGCAGTAATTATTCTTTGTCCTTTCAGATTGCCTTTGACATTTGTAGATAAAAAATAATTTAAAGTTAAAAAAAAAAAAAAACAAACACCCTGACATGAGGGAAATAGACAGAGTACACAAAACCTTACAGTCTCTGCCAGTCCTCTGAGGTCTGGAGATTGAGGCTGTGATGAAGCCCTTGTTTGTCTGTCATGAATCAGGACCTTAGTTTAAGTCAAACTCATCCATGGAGGCAAGTATTTGGGACGCATCTGAGGAACGAGCAGCTGGATCCTAAGCACCTGCAGTTGGTGAATGGAGATCTCCATCTATTCTTTCTCTTATGGCACCTTTGTAAAAAGTACATAAGCTTCTTAATTCCATTGTTTTGTCAGTATTTCTATCTGAGGGCTTTTCTATACATTTGGTTCCTCTCCTCCTGGTTTCCACCCTCTTTGTTGCTTCTGGGTCATTTTGCCCTATGCAAAGCACTGTGAGGCAAGATCCTTTAGCTCTAACTTCAACTTACGTTATCTGAGATTACTTTGCAGAAGAATGTCTGAGATTTCTGCATACATAACTTCCTGGCCTTGGCACCAATCTAAACTTCCACCATCTCTTGTTTCCCACATATGAAAAAAGGAGGAGAGAGCCTATCCTTGTGTCATTGTCAAATTCTGATCTCGTCAAGGAGGACTATGCTTATATGGGCCAAACTCGGTATATGATGTCTAAGAAGAGACTTATGTTTTACAAGGTCCCCTCCAGGTGATCTAGTATATAATGAGGGGTCTCATATTTGTGAGTGGAGAGCAAAAACTACCTTCTGCATTATAAAACCATAATTTGAGCTGCTATGCTTTAAAGAGCCGAAGCACTGAGCTATTCCAACTCCCTACTGAAATCTAAACAGTCGCATTGCTGAGTCGTGAGAGACGAAAAAAACAAAAATACCAAAAACACAGGAGAACATTGAATGTTCAACATAGCTCTTGTTTTTTAAACTTATTTTGTAGGGGACAATCACTGTTCAGAGTTACAGAGCAGTTTGCATTGGAGTGGATGTGTTTGAGGGTTCAGCTCTAAGCCCACTGCTATTCATACTGCTGATGGACTGCATTAGCAAAGAAGTTGGCGGGGGCAGATAAACAAAGATGCTGTATGCAGATGATGTGTTATTAGAGGCAGACTGTCAACAAGAATGTCAGCAAATGATAGGAGAATGGAATGCAGATATGAAGGCACACAGAATAAAACTGAGTACAGTTAAAACAGTAGTAATGGCAGCAGTATCTAGGAAGGGAGGTTGAGGAGAATGGAAGTCTGAATGAGGAGGTCAAAGCTAAAATCAAAGGGGCTGCAGCTAACTGACACAAAATGTCAGGGGTAGTGTGCAACAGAAGAATGCCAAACAAGCTGAAACGCAAGGTCTACAAATTAGTAGTGCGGCAAGTGATATTAATATGTCAGCCAGACGTAACAGTGATTTTATAATATGAAAATTCCATTATCATTACACAAACAACTAGTAATGTCTTTGTAACCATAGTAGATAGACCCCAACTATCAATATGTTTCTATAGCTAGTCGGATTTGGCATTATTGACCTGAATGTACCAATAAAGAGTTAAAGAAAAAAAAGTAATGGGCATTTAGAAGCCATGCGGCTGAAACACGGCTATGCCCTTAAGGGGTCATTTGCACATATCACATGGACCTCCACTACAAGCAGTGTAAGGTTTTTACCCAGTGAAGTTTCTAGCTTGGCAAAGTATCTCTTGAAGTATTTATTGAATGGTTTGTCTATGTGGCCTTTTTACCATTTGCTTAGCTGCAATACCATGCAAACACCTTGTGGGTACAATCTATTAATAAAAATTATTAACATGTCACATATATTCATGCTATTTCTGAAAAATAACTCAAATATGTCCAGTACCAAGCACCCTATTTATGTGAAGAGTCATTCCTTGGCATGTGAAGTGCCATTCCACAATATATTTAGGTGAAGAATGTCTGAAATATTTACAGAGATAAGATATTTATACATATGTACATATTTTATTACTAAACAAGTATAAATATTTGAAAATTAGTAGTAGGCAGACAGCAAGCATCTGTGACAAATTTTGTAGCATTAAGTGACCTTTTATGTGATACCATGAAGTTCCATACATAACATACTCTATCTGGGTCAAGTTATTAACAGAAATATTAATATGCCACATATTTGTAAGTTAACTTGAAAAATCTTTGACTTAAAAACATTTCCCTTTCCTAGTTTCTAACAATTGTTTTTTGAGACCGCAGAAATTCCTGATCTATGATAGTTTGTCCTGGGAAATGCTTTCCCCCCATGCTACTATATGGACAATGCCTCAGACTCTTACATAAAATATGAATATGTGTTAGTATCATATGTATTGCTAAAAACGTATAACTATCTGCAAAACACTGATAGTTGCATACCAGTTCTCTTTGACAATTTTTCAGAAATTATGTAATCATTCAACTACATCAGAAACTACCATAAACTCTGTCTTGGTCAAGTTATTAAAAGAAATATTAATATTGCATATATCTATCATTTTGGCATAAAAATAAAATTATATTTTTTTACTTACTGCCAACCTTATGCAGGTCAGAAGGCATTCCTATTCCATGTGCTGACTAAGTTTGTGAAATAATGTTTACAGTTATACTAGGTGGATACTCCCTGACATATATGCATCAATATAATATTTATGCATATTTCTTATGAAGTACAAATGTCTAAAAAGTGGGGATAGTTAGACACCAAGTATCACTGACAGGTTTTGCAGTATTTCATAAACTTTAATTTGCTGGTATAAAATATCAGGTAAAGTCCTCCTCGGTTAAGTTCTTACCAGAAATATTAATATGGCATGTAGTCCGAATTTTACATAAAATCACATTTTCTTACTGATTGACAACCCCATTTGGGTCAGCAGTTTTAAGTGTTAAGGGTATGTCTACTTAAGGAGATCCCATGACATGCAAACATACATACATCCTTGTGTATATGTAAATGTGAGCATGTATGAGCGTTAACACCCATGCACACACACACCCGCGCATTTTTCAGGCACCTAAATGCTTATGGGCAGATCATGTGTTTGTAAAGCATAGCTATACATGTGCTGTTCTTAAGGGGTTATTTGTACATATCCCATGGACTCCATTATAGTAGGAGTAAGATATCAAACATGTGAAAACTCTAGATTGACTGTTCATTCAGTACAAACTGCAAGAAAAAAAAGGTTTGTCTTTGTGACCTTTTTACCCTTTGACTTGGATTTTAGTTGGGATACTTTGCAGGCACCTTAATGTTTATGGGCATCAGCTAGGTTTAAAGACCCTGTGTTTCTAAAGTACATCCAAAGAATCCACTTATGCTGTGCTGTTAAGGTCAATAAAAAGACGGAATCATGCATGTCCACAGCTAGTGGGCTTTGGCTTTACTGGCCTAAATGTATCCATAAAGACTTAAAAAGTCATGGGCATTCAGATGCCATGTAACTGAAACACTTGATGTTCTTAAGCAGTCATTTGCATATGTCCCATGGGCATCCATTATCAGAGGTTTAAGGTATCACACACACTGAAAACTCTATCTTGGCTGAGATTTTCTTGTAGTATATATATATATATATATATATATATATATATATATATATATATGTATATATGCACATCTTTGGACATATAACTAAATAAACTCTTACATAACTGTAAATACATACACAAAAGTGTATTTGTATTACACATCATCACACACACACATATGCAAATGATTATTTAGAAACACAGACACAGCACTGTCCCAGCTCAAACATTGCTTTCAGTTTACCCTGATTTTGCAGAATGTCTCTGATTTAGCCTCCTGTTTTTGGTATATTCCACCTGAAGTATGTGGTTTTCTTGCAAATCGTTTGAGGTTTAAATGTTGTATCTTTCAAAAAATGCATGTTAATGCAAAACCTGTTTTTCCTGGCATCTTTCTAATATGTAAGGGCAGTATTGAGGACTGCAGTCATTAAATAATAACAGAAGTGAGTTTCAGACTTTATATCCTTCAGAAAATTCATGTTAATGCAATGCTTGTTATTTTGATACCTTTCTAAGTATATAAAAACAGCATTTTAACTCTGTTCCTACTGTTGTGCCTTCCTTCCTTTCTTTTTTTTATTGGCTGTGTTCATGTTTCTCATGTTAGGTCTACAGGAACTGAATGGCTGTGACCTGTCCTGGGCCAATCCACCCAGAACTGCAGATATGCTTCATGATTCTATTGGCTTGGCAGTTGGCCAACTGTTGCTATCATGCATCTCTGCAGCTGTCTTTAGAATGTGCAACAACAGTTTGCATAGCGCCAGATTGACATAATGAGAGAGTTAATTAATGGCGACTAATAAAAATAAAATGTTTAACTTTGAAAATTTTGAATAACCAAGAAAAGATATTACTCTAGTCACCGCAAGATAGTTTTTGTATTTACTGTACCTTTATGTGGGCACTTGATGGTACAATGAAAACATAATATCAGACTAATCCAATATTTTTAGCATGATTCGTCTTACAGAACTTTTTCATCTAATTCCTTATTGGTAGAAATGCATACTTTACACTTATCAGATTGGTTACCTGTAGAATATCACATACCCCCACATGTCAGACTTGTGAAAGTAAGACACAGCTGGAGTTATAGAACGCCACAAGTTCTGTGGCATTTGCTAAATAGTGGCAGCTTTTCTCACAGGGCCACCAATGAAAATTGGTTAATTTGCCAACTCAGACATTCCCAGTAAAGTAACAAAAATAGATAAAGCAAAGTTATTGTCTGATACGTAACAGACATTAGTTATTAGCATCTCAATTGTATGCAGATATTGTATGATGATCTCATTCAAGTTTGAAAATTGCTAAAATGAGTTATTAAAGAAAGCTTTGCCTTTAAATGTATTCAATAATGAAGGCATACCTCCTACTTGCAGATGCTTTTATTCCGTTTTTATGTGTATTCCAGCAATTACTTTAAAAAATGTATCCAGAGCCTTAAGATTTTTGTTATCAGACATTTTGTCTGTTCATAATACTGTGATATTCACATTTTACCTTTAATGTTGTAATATAGTAGTACAGAGCTCTTCTTAAGATATGCTCTGCTTCATACACATTTTTTTTCTTTTTTGTGGGGGTTGTTAGTTTGCAATGGTCATTAGTTTTTTTCTGTTGGGTCAGCATTTAGCTTTGTGCCAGAAATCAGGACTTCCAACAGCACCTCTCTGTTGCCGTCATTTTATTTGCCTTGACTAGCATACATTGCATGCTGTAGTTGTTTTACTGTTCGTTTACCTTTTTCTGTTCATTCCATGCTGCTTAAATAGTGGGAATTTCTCAGTACTTGGTGACACTACCACTCTGTTAAAACTGATGACTTAACCTGTGTTAAACACTACAGGACATGAGCAAAGAATACAGTTAAAGGAAGAAATGAAAGAACAGCTTACAGAAGCCTCTGCTGCAACCTCCAAAGCGTATTCAGCATACCGAAAGGAGACCGACCCAGAATTGGAATCCTTGTCTTCGGGCCAGGATTGTGGATCTTCATGTAATGAAGAGAAGGAAGATGCAGACATGAACCCCATTATAGGAATCATGAAGCCTATTTTAAGATTCCTTCAGCTGCTTTGTGAAAACCATAACAAGGAACTCCAGGTAGTTGCCATTCATAATAAAAAGCCAGAATTGCAGCATTTAAGACATATATTTAAGTGTTTTGCTTCTTTCATTCTTATGAGTTTCCTGTTATTTTACTCGGTAAAAACAAAATGAAAACTCCAGGAAAGCTAGAACTTCCACTGAGTGACCTCTCAAACCTCTTGTGTCAGAGGCACATGGGATATATGCAAATGACCCTTATGAACATCAGGTGTTTCAGCTGTGCTGACGATGTCATAACAAGGCCGAAATATGCATATCCACAGCTAGTGGGGGTTGGCTTTATTGGCGTGAAATTGTCCATTAAAATGACAAAACAAGTAATGGGCCTTCAGAATCACCAATTAGCTGAAACACCTGATGTTCATAAGGGTCATTTGCATATATCCCATGTGCCTCTGACACAAGAGGTTTGGGAGGTCACTCAGTGGAAGTTCTAGCTTTGCTGGAGTTTTCATTTTGTTTTTACCAATTGTTTTTTCCGTGACCTTCTCACTTATTGTCTTATTTTACTCTGATAAAAACTGCAGACAATACTGTAAATATTCTTAATGTCTCCCTGCATTTTTTTGTCTTAGCTAACCTAACCAGCTCTTGGCTGAATGTGATATTTTACTCTTTTGTTAAACTGAGAATTGTGATGAGTTAAGGGTAAATTAACAAGATGTAATGCTATTCTTGGAACATTAAGGGTGCTTGCTTTTCAGGGTTAGTACTAAAAAAAAAAAAAACAGAAAAAAAGCTAAGGGTTTGAATCCCACTACAGCTGCATATCAGTGATGCAGAAGTAGTATGTTGCTGCACACTAATAAAGAAGTTGAAATGCAGGAGATATACGTGTGGTAAACAGCATGATTGTATGTAATACCTATGCTCAGAGGCAGACATTCTGTGTACAGAAGTTGTGCTGCTATACACCCACAGAGATATACTAACAACATAGTGCACAATGCTTCTGACTTGATTTGTACTTCCTCAGCCACAATTCCAACATGTGCAGGCACACAGCATTTCGCCATGTACTGTCCTGCCCCTGTATAAAGCTACCTTTGCGACACAGCAATATCACATACAGGCTATAGGCACATTATTTATAGATGTATGTTGTATGCGTACATAATGTTATTGTGTGGATATGTGTGTGTACATACAAGGTATATACATGTGTGTGTCTGTGCACATATATATATATATATATATATATATATATATATATATATAGCTATACACACATGTATGTATGTATGTCTGCGTGTATGACAAGAACGTCCACTGCAGTATGCTATAGTATAACCATAAAAATCACAAAAATTAGTTAAACAGACTAATCTAAGGTAACACCACTTTATTCATTTAGTGATTTTGTCCATAGCATTACTTTGGACTTCATCAGATAAGTCCAAAGTAATGTTATGGATGAGCACATTAATGGAATAAAATTATATTACCTTCTATCAGTCCATTGGGCTTCATTTTGTTATTTGATGTACACACTTGCACACAAATGTACAGATGCGCACGCGCACACACATGCATACACAGGAGAGGAGTATGCCCAAGTCTTTGGTCATAACAAAGTTATGTGTTTGTATTGTAGATGTCAAGAAATTCACCTTGAGAGTGGTAGAACAAAGTGAAGCTTAATATGTGAAACTTATACATACATAAGCAGCTGGAACAATATGTTTTTTTTCATTCAACACAGACTGCAATTGTTAAAAATGACTCTCCTTCCAAAAATTGTATATATTGTTCTGGCTCTAGACACCCATCCAATGAATAATTATATTAAACTCTTAAATAAAACTTTATTAAATTTCCTATGGTACCTGAACAAAAATATTATTGTGTATATGCACCATATTAGATCTTGGGATGGTGGTGCTTTAAGATTCCTTGACTTGGAAACCTCTATCAAAGCATCATTACTTAAAAGTACATTAAGTTGAATTGATCCAAATTACAACTCAAATTGGAAAGATCTCCATATAGCTATAATACAGAATGAAAACTCACTGTCATGTAATATTCCTTCCAAACATCCCTCCAATAAATTCTGGTTTCTTCTTAGTCGCACTGTTCAATGTAATGTGACAAAATCCACAAAACTAAACTATCTAAACAACATTATTAACAAATTTAAAAATATAATATACTCGATAGAAGATATCAAATCCTTGTTTGACCTAATAACCCCCTTTAAAATCACAAAAAACTTTCCAGATAAGCTTCACATTAACATCTTTAATGAATGGGAACCCAAAAATTTTGTTTGTTGGAAACAATAGATTTTAGAAACTATAAACCTCAGCAAATTATAAAAGACTATAACTTATCACTGCAAGATTGGTTATTACTACAAAGTGTGATTGCTTATTCTCAAGACTTATGCAGAATTATTCAGAACTGTTCATATTTAGATCATCCTCCCTTAATTAAAATCATATCTGAAACATTATTTAATGGCCAACAGTTTGACAATTTCGTATCCAAATTATACAGCATTTTGTTAAATTACAGGTCCATTTTAACAAGTAAGCAGTGGAACACAATGACTAAAGGCCTGCCACATAGAATTTTAAGTTTTCCTGTCTGGGAGAGGCTTCTTGCAGCCAATATTGGAGTGTATTTATTTGTAAGTTTTTACACAGAACATTTTAACCCCTGACAAAATTGCTAAATTAAAAAAAAATCAAATGACATAATTTGCTTGAGATGTCAAACACCATGTCAAGCAGATTGGTTCCATATTTTCTATTATTGCTCTAAACTAAGCAATTTTTGGAGAGATGTTGATGATTTTCTTTCATCTTTATTTTCAGATAACTTCACATTAACTAAAACTTAATTTTTCTTAATTTTTGAAACATTTTCTTTGAATAAATCAAATTCATGCTTATTATGGACAATATTAGCAGTAACCAGGAAATGTATTACAAGGAAATGGGCCTCTACCACCTCTCTGAGTTTTTAGCAGAAGAAACCATAAGCAAGGAAGTCAAAACTGAAGAACTTAGAATATATCCAAATAGTTTTACTAACAACCCATGGGCAAAGGATTCAAACCTAATTGAGACTTTCTAAACTGATTTTTAACCCTGTTTAATCATTATGTGTTTGCTTCACTGAAAGTTTTTTCTTAAAATATTTGTAATATTCAAACATTTTTCAGGCCTCTGGAAATAATGTAAATAGTTGATTTAGCTTCATTGTCGTTAAACGTTATCTGTTCAGTATGATCAATGCATTGGACAGTGTTTATTCTCTTATTTTGTCTTTAACAAAAGTATTGGAAAAAAAAAAGAGCTGAAACTTGACATACATGCTGATAGTGCCAACCAATCAAATTACTGTTAAATGGCAGAGAAAGTATGATACCAGTTCTCTTTGAGAAGAAGGTGTCGGCATGTCTGCCATCATCGTGCCAACCAATCAAATCACTTCTAAATGGCAGAGAAAGTATGATACCAGTTCTCTTTGAGAAGAAGGTGTCTGCACGTCTGCCATCATGGCCCTCAGTTAGCAAGTGTACAGGTTGAAATTCCAAAGAACACTACTGTCTCATTTAAAGAACAAAGCTGGGGAAACACCAGACAAAGCCCTGAGAGAAACAGTGCGAGAGTTATGCAGCCTGTCTACCCAGGTAGCAGAACACTCTAAATGTAGTTATGATGCTGTTGATGCATCTTGAAGGTGGCAGCTTTGGGGTCAATAGTAAGTAGACACGGATAACTGAGGATTGCCCCACCCCCCTGACAGACCGTGTTATAGGTAAACTCCTTAATGCCCTACTTGAGAAATAATTTCTTTTTGGATCCCCACAGAATAAGTGTTTAAAAAGATGAAGAAGAAGGGTAAGACCATGCAGTCAAAGAAATAGTTGTTTTGCTACCAGGCACGACCTGTAACAGAAACTGTCCCCCAAAAAATGTCTCTCTCCCTAACACAAACCAACAGACAGCCATTACAAGAAAAAAAAAATGCTTAGATCAAAAAGGGAATCCTGGAATACTTCAAGGACAAGAATCAAAGATGAACAGCTATGACCCAACAGAGATTGCACCTTCCCCTCCTGCAGAACAGAGCGTGTGTCTGTACCTTTAAGAAGCATTTCCAGATGTAAGCATGTGCATATAAATAGTGAGCATGTGCAGGCAGTAGTGCCATTTTGAGAGAACAGCCAGAATGTTAACATGCATGAGTGTGGTAGTCAGTCTGTATGAAAGTTTACTTAAGTTTAAGTTACTAAGCCTCATTCATGATGTTTGTGTGTAATAAAGTTGCTTGAACAGAACCCACGAATGTTCGTCTGTTTTATCCTGACCAGATGAGCAACAATGGTGTTACAACTGAGATTATGAGCAACTTCTTCAAGCCATGAGGTGCAGAGTTGAAGGTGAAGGCAGATTAAGCTGGTTGAGTGAAACAGAGCTCAGATATACAAAAGGGCCTGAAACAAATTTAAGGTAACAAAAAAATGCACAAATGATTTATTTGGCAAAGAAAATGAAATGGAGCATTTGTAAGGCACAAACACATTATTAATTAAACAAAATGTTCTAAACCACAATATTTGATAAAACTAGCAGAGATATACATATGGGGCTCAGAATTACCTTTGGTTTGTATAACGAGCATGTTTAAAGTAAAACAAGCGTAGGTAAAGTGTAATGAGCATGATAAGAGGTTAAATGGGCTTCATGAGTACAATAAAAGGGCAAATTAAGCTTAAAGGGCAAGGCGATTGCATGTCTTTTAGTAAAAGACCGTGTTTGGGCAGAAACTATTTAGCATTGACTGAAGCCATTGAAAGCATAACTGGAGTTGTTTGAAGTATCTCAGGGTGTGCAAAGTCTTTGCAGAGTATGTGCTTTATTACAGTGCAATTATTTCAAAAGAGTTTGCTGGGTGCAAAGTGCAGTCAAAGTACAGCCATTTCAAAAAGTTTCTTGTGCTGTGTACATTTATTCACAAAGTGCCACTATTTCAAAGTATTTCTTGCAATGTACAGAGTTATTTCTCAAAGTACAGCCATTTTGAATGATTCTTGTGCTGTGTACAGTTTATTTGCAAAGTGCATTCATCTTGAAGTGTTTCTTAGTCTGAGTGTCTTCTGCTGTGTTCAGTTTATTCACAAAGTACAATCATTTTAAAGTATTTCCTACACTGATAAGGAGTGGTTTCACAAAGTACAGTGATTTCAAAGTGTTCTTGTGCTATGCAGATTTATTTGGCAACGTGCAATTGGCCCTAGGTGTGCGTGTGAGTGTGCCTTCTGTGTGGCGAGTTGGGCAGCAACTGGCACCGAAAACCAACCCGTGGAACTCCGCACCATTGTGATCCGCCGGGAAGGTGACTAACGAAGAAAGTTATTTTAAAGTTTGTTGTGCTATTTTGCATAATTACAAGTACTGACATAAATTTCTGGCATATATATTTATGGGTGTATGTTTGTACATAGTTTTAAGCATCTTCGTTGCTGTGTGTTGATATGGCAGAGGCATTTTGCAGAGCTAGTCCATTTGGGTTTGATCATAATATAGCAGAAAAGTTTGAGCAGGAATACAATATTTTCATACAAGCAGCTTTTTCTGACAAATATGCACATACAAGGGCATTCATTTTGCTTAACTTAGCTGGGTCAGAAGCCATTGAAAGAAAGTGTTCATTTGTGTATGCACCAGCAGTATATGCACGAGACGGGGAAAACCACCATTTTGTGGTACCAGCTGAACCAAGGGAGGACCCTGAGTGCTTAAAACGTAAATTTAGAGAAATGTACAACCTGCAGACAAATGTTACATTAGAGAGGTGCTTATTTTATACAAGAGACCAAAAGCCAGGTGAATCTTTTGCAGCTTATATCACTCACTTCAGAAATAAGGCTAAAACATGCACATTTGGTGGCTTGAAATATGAGTTAATAAAGGACAGGCTTGTGTGTGGTGTTAATAGTGCTGCAGTAAGAACAATTTTGCTTCGTAACAGAGATTTAACATTAAGTAAAGTTATAGAGATTTGTCAAATCCATGAGTTCGCGAAAAGGCATACAAGTATGCTTGCAAGTGATAAGGGCATGGTTTCAACAGCTTGTAGAGCAAATGTAGACAGCATGCAACACATGGCAAGCAGAAACAGCCTAAGCACATGGCAGCTGCACCCCTGTGGGTCTACATGGGAAACGCTGTAGCTTTGTAGCAAGTTCCAAGACTAGATCAGTAAAAAAGGCATGCTCAGTGCAGTATAAGGGTGAGTCAGCAAAACCCAAGACAAGTCTTATTGTTAACTGTTATAATTGTGGTGCCAGTCATGAGTCTAAAAGAGAGAAGTGCTTAAGATTTGGTCAGCAGTGCCACAAGTGTAAAACATGGAATAATTTTCATAAGTTTTCTAAATCAAGCAAGCCTCATTCAGTTATTAAGCAAGGTTACTCAAAAAAAGCAAGTTGATCATGTAGAGAGCTGCAACCCTACTTTGTATGTAGATGGTGTATCAGTGGTCAGTGAAAAGGTAAATTCAGTAAATTTGTTGGCAAAGAATGAATTATTTTGTACTGTCCAGATCAATAGCAAGCCCACAGAGCTCAAAGTAGACAGTAGTTCAAAGTCTAATGTAATGTCAACAGAATCATTTGCTAAAGTGAGGGCTGGTGAGCAACTTAATTTGGCCAGTTGTGCAAACCATGTTTCTTATGGAGGTGAAGAGATTCAAACCGAAGGCTCAGTAGTGCTTTCATGCTATTTAGCTTACAATTTTATGTAGTCAGAAGACTTGCACAGTCATTATTAGGTCTCAGAGACAATTTGAGAATGAAAGTCCTTTTGTTACCAAAGAAGTCCATCATGTAAGCACATGTTCCAGTTTCAGTGACACTTCTCAGAGTATGCTGATATGTTTGATGACAAGCTAGGCAAACTTTCAGTTGTGTACTCCATGAAAGTAGACCCAGAGGTCATTCCAGTGGTCAGACCAACAAGGAGAGTTCCAATAGCTATGCACAACAAAGTTAAAGTCCAGTTAGATAAAATGGTGCAGCAAGGTGTGATTTGTCCAGTCACAGAACCAGCTGAGTGGGTGTCTTCCATGGTAGCTGCTCATCAGAAAAAAATCAGATGAAATCAGCATATGCATTGACCCAAGAAACTTGAACAAGGCATTAGAGACCTTATCAGCCTATGCGTACAGTCAAAGAGATTGCCACCCTCATGCCAAATGGCACTGTTTTTTTCTGTTTTAGATGCAAAGAGTTTGTTTTGGCAAGTAATGCTTGATCACATATCTTCACTACTGACTATATTCAGTACCCCATTTGGTAGCTACAGATTCCTCAGGATGCCTTTTGAAATAAAGTGAAGTCTTTTCAGCGTGCAATGGAGCAATTTTATTCAGGCACCTGTGTGCAATAATAGTTGATGATTTACTGGCTGGAGGCAATGGTGAAGTAGAGCATGACAGAAACCTGAAGAAAGTTCTGGACAGAGCACATGAAGTGAATTTAAAGCTCAATTCTCTAAAATGTAAATTCAGACTACCAGAAGTTACTTATGTAGGTCATTGATTTACCAGTACAGGCTTATGAACAGACCCTTCTAAAAAAGCAGCCATTCTTGAGATGCCAGCCCCAGACAATATCCAAGCCCTACAACATTTTCTTGGTATGGTTAACTATCTGGGCAAATTTATCCCTGACTTTAGTGAGTTATCAGTGCCTTTAAGAGAGCTGACATGCAAAAATGTTGCCTGGCAATGGTTAAAACAACACCAATGAGCATTCAATAACCTCAAACAGCGAATTGCCAACCCAACTA
Source organism: Protopterus annectens (assembly GCF_019279795.1). Classification (NCBI taxonomy): domain Eukaryota; kingdom Metazoa; phylum Chordata; order Ceratodontiformes; family Protopteridae; genus Protopterus; species Protopterus annectens. Next base: position 237,735,924 of record NC_056745.1, read on the forward strand.
CATTAAGGTACTATGATGTCCACAAACCAGTAGTTCTTTCCTGTGATACTTCAAAGTTCGGTCTTGTTGCAGTTATTCTTCAAGAGGCAGATCAGTTGCCTATGCATCTAGAACTCTTACCCACACTGAAATGCAGTATGGTCAAATTGAGAAGGAACTTCTGGCAGTTGTGTTTGCATGTTCGAAGTTCCATGATTATATTTATGGCCGAGCCATCCAAATAGAAACTGACCATCAACCTCTAGTCACTATTTTAAAGAACTCTATGCATTCAGCTCCAGCAAGACTACAAAGAATGATGCTCAAATTGCAAAAGTATAATTTCAAAATGGTGTATACAAAAGGTAAACTTTATCTGGCTGACAGCTTATCCAGATCACCCAGAAATATCACAAAACAGCTAGATGCAGAAAATTTTGACTTTGATGTCATGGACGTGCGTAATTTTTCTACCATGACACTTGATGAGCTTAGAGATCATACAAAGACTGATCCAGTTTTGCAAAAGTTCAACCACTTCATCAGTGTAGGATGGCCATCAAAGCAATTCTCTGTACCGCCAGAAGTACAACCTTATTTTCCATACAGAGATGAGATGCTGATGGAAGATGGTATCATTTTCAAAGGTCCAAAAGTTATTCTTCCTACTTCCTTACAGTGTGAATGTATTCAGATTTTGCATTGTGGCCTCCCATGTTCCTATTCTACCAAAAGAAGGAGTGGGAGGACTAGTATTTACACCTTCTCTATTGAAAGACATTGATAAAGTGCTTTCTTCTTGTTCAGTGTGCAACAGTACTAAGCCACATTTGCAGAAAGAGCCACTTCAGCTAAGCCAAATTCCTGAACTACCTTGATCAACAGTAGCAATTGACATATTTGAGTGGAACAGTCAGCATTAGTTAGTGTTGGTAGACTCTTCCAACTGGTTTGAGATTGATTTGCCTAACCTAATGTCCAGTGCTTTTACTAAGATGAAACATCATTTCTCAGTCCATGGTAGTCCACACAAAGTTATTTCTGACAACAGTTCTCTGTTTACCAGTCAATTGTTCAGAGATTTGCAAAAGAGTGGGACTTTATCCATGTTACTACCCCTGAATACCCACAGTCAAACAGCCTTGCTGAACATGCAGTACAGAGTGCAAAGCAATTACTAGACAGGTCAAAGTGTGTCATTACCAATATCTTCTTGAATTTACTTAATCTCAGAAATATAACCTGTGAAAACCTACTTGGTTCACCTGCTCAGAGACTTCTATATAGGCAAACCAGAACATCTTTGCCTGTTAGTTCTAGTTTGTTGGTGCCTAATGCTTAAAAAAAACAAACAAAAAAAAAAAACAGAACAATCAAAGCCCAACTTTTTAAGAGGTCTTCTTCTCATAAGTCTAGCAATGATAAAATGAGCAGATTTCTTTGTCTATTAAAAGAAGGAAAGCCAGTGAGGATGCAAATGATGAAAGGCTTTGATCGAATTGGTCAAGTGAGAGGAATATGTGCCGAGCAGAGATCCTACTTGGTGGAATCTCAGGGTATAGAATACAGGAGAAATTGCAGGCATCATCTTCCCATGTCAGAAATTATATCACAGCATTGTACCTGTGATACAGACTCAAGATCTCAGAGCAACCCTGACAATGTTCATACCGAAGAACATGTCTCAGTATCCATTACCGTTCCTTATGATGTCCCAGTTGCCCCCCCAAAGTCGAACATTCCTTGAAAACAGTCCCCATTTCTAGATCCAATTCTGACTGTTATGTTACATGATCAGGTCATGTTTACAGACCTAGTGTAAAATACACAGCAACCTGGATGTGATTGTTTTATGTGTCTAATTTTGTATGATTACATGTCAGTGAATTAGATGTTCTTCGTGTTTCACTGTTGCAGTCATCATATTTGGGTCATCCCTGCCAAGGTAGCCCTCGGCCGGCCCGAATAGCAGAGGCTTAGTATTTTTCCGTCGGTTGCTGTCGCTTCAGGACTGATGTCAGGTCATCAGTAGTATAAAGTAAGGCAGCCAATGCCATTACATCAGTCTTTCTTGCAGTGGAGCACGAATTAGAAGCAGCAGTTCGCACGAGTGCCTGTCGGCCGCTACCTGAGTTTCGTCTTCCGAATTGAAGCTGAAGTCTTCTAAAGCTAAGTACCCCATTGGGGATCCTTTTTTCTTACACTAACCAATGTCAGAAAAAAGTTAGCAATTGTCTCAACTGTGGAAAGCAAATACCACAATGAGACTTTCATTCTTAATGCGTCACTTGCTTAGGCCCAGACCACAACATCCCCCGCTGTCACTTTTGTGCTTTGTTCAATGCCAGAAATATACATTTTTGGGCCCTTATTGTATCTAGATATTTTCGCTTACAGTCCTTGAATCCCAATATGACTTTGGTAAGCCATCCGACAGCAGATCTTCTGAAAAAAAACGTAAGGATAAAGACAGAGACAGACCGCACAAGTCCAAACATACCGATGATGCTTCCGTTAAGCTAGTCATCAGTTCTCCGATCCTCAGTGAGGTGCTTTCGCAGCCCCTGATGCCCGCTTCTGTGGATTCACAGGCCGCTACTGAGACCCTTTCGGAGTCCAGTATGCCAGAAAAATCTACTTTGACTAAGGATCCTGCAGTTTTCTTTCCCTTGGATGGGTCCGGAGCTGCTGAGCAGGCACTGGCTTCCAAGGAAGTACTTTGCACTACCAATCCTCGACACAAACAGATGACTTCTTTCTTGTCTACTGTTCTTTTGAAAACTATTGAGTTTCTAAGGCCCAGGGTACAAACCACACCCAAGAAACTGATGACCCAGTCTCAGGCCACTGCTTCCTTTCCTCAGTCACAAATGCTTAAAATGGCGGAACACCTTATCATGCTGATCAGGGGAAGCCAGGCTACCCCTTCCAAAAGTAAGAGAGATCTGTCCCGAGTAGTTTTATCTGAACAGGAGTCTGATGACTCTATCGCATCTGAATATGAAGACAAGCAACCCCTTTCTGCTTATGATGATTCTGATGCAGAGGATTCCATTCCTTCAGCCTTTCCACCCAAGGATTTTTCCTTTAGGGAAACCCTTCATACCTTAAGGGAGCATTTCCAATGGGAATGTCAGGACTACCCTCAGTCTCAAAAGAGCCATAGAGAATTCTTAGATCTTCCACAGCATAGACCCCTGGCCATTCCCCCAGTCCTGGATGTTGTGGACAATGTTTTCCTGGAATCCAATTTGACTCCTGACACCCTCCCTCTTGCACCCAGAAAACCTGACAGGTATTACAGAGTCCCTGACTCCCACAAATTTATTTTAAAAAATCCTACTGCTGACACTGAGGTAATTTCTCAAGGGCCTAAAGGATTTAAAGCAGCCTCTGCTAAGAATCCCACCCCCCTCAGATAGGGATTCCTGAGCACTAGACAGATTGGGTAAAGAAGTATACACCTCTGCTACTCTTGCTATCAGAGCACTAAATTGCCAGTTCCATATGCTAAAATTTCAGCAACATACCATGGAACTGCTCAAACAAAAAGCGTCTTCCTTTCCTGCTTGTGCAGAATCTAAAGAGTTACAAGAGTTAACGCATTCTGCAAGTCAAGTGACTAAGCACACCTTACACTGTGGTTTTGACGCCCTAGAAGCTTCTTGCAGAGCAGCAGTCACCGGTTCTGTCATTAGAAGGCATGCATGGCTTAAGGAACAGCCTTTGCCAGACCATGTTAAATCTATATTATTGTATGCACCCTTGCACAAAGACAACTTATTTGGCACTAAGGCAGATAAAGGTCTTAAAAAAGATGGAAGAAAATGCTAAATCTATACAGACAGTTAAGGATTTCCTACAGGTCTAGCCACCAAGGTTCAGCAGGCATTGCCTCTCCAAGCACTGGTCCTTTCCTGCTCCCACCAAATCGGTTCAGTCCAGACTCCGTGGAAGCAGACCCCCCCCCCCCCCCCCCACAGACAGCAGCAATAGGGAATGCAGAGATCAAAACATTGGAATTCCTACACTTCAAAACCAGGGAGTTCTAAGCCACCCCGTCAAGGTAAGAACTCACAATGACTCTCCTCCACCACCCTCTCCCTCTGCTCAACTTCACTTACCCCTAGGAGGAAAACTCTTCTTTCATGCAAGCACCTGGGCCACCATTACCAACAACCAATGGGTCCTCAACATAGTGTCCCAGGGAAACAAATTTTCTTTCCACTCTCTTACAATCCCAAAAGGGTTCCCAGCTCTACCTCCAAACCAGTGGGCAAAGACGAAAAAGCAAGTCCTTTTCCTGCTTTCTATGAGGGCAATAGAGCACGTTCCTGCAGAACAGATAGGCCAAGGTTTCTACTCCAAACTTTTTCTGGTACCCAGAAAAGAGGGCACCTATCCATTCTAAACACCTTCCTGGTGATACCAAAATTCACAATGCTCACCCTCCAGCAACTGCTACCCATGCTCTCCAAGGATGCTTGGCTAGCCACCCTAGACCTGAAAGAGGCCTACCTCCACATTCCTAGCAGGGAATTATGCCGGAAATATCTATGTTTCAGGGAAGGATCTCTGCACTTTCAGTTCTCTGCAGTTCCCTTTGGCTTATCTACTGCTCCCAGAGTTTTCACAAAATGTCTGGCTCCCGCCATTGCTTTCTGCAGACAAATGAATATTCAAATTTACCCATACTTAGACGACTGTCTGATTCAGGCAGACAGTCAGGAAAAGCTGCTCAAGCACCTGGCCTTTGTAAAGTCCCTACTGACCTCCCTAGGGTATACTATCAACAAAAAGAAATCCAAACTAGTACCCACCCAAAGGATTATATTCCTAGGAGCAAGCCTGGACACAGCATCCTAGATGGCATTCTTTACACCAGAAAAGCAAGCTTACCTGACAGCCTACTTCTCTCAGCTAGCCACCAGACCCCAGTTATCTGCAAGAAAAATCCTGCAAGCTCTGGGGTTCATGGCCTCTTGCATTCTACTCATTCCATATGCTAGACTGCATATGAGGAAACTTCAGTGGTACCTAAAAAGCATTCGGTGTCAGCACTCTCAAAACCTGGAAACTCTTATACCAATGATACCTTGCCTAAAGAAAGATTTTCTTTGGTGGGCAGCAGCATGCTCCCACAACAAGGGACTACCTTTCTCACTACCCCCCACTGCCCAAACCCTCACCACAGACTATGCCTGGGGTGCACACCTGGATGGCAGGTGCATACAGGGCCAATGGAACCCACAGCAAATCCATCTGCACATCAACCAAAAAGTGATGTTAGCCATCCAGCATGCATTGACAGCTTTAGGTTCATAGGTAGGTACTAGGCTATCTGCCCAAGGGGATTTTTAAGCCTAGCCATAGTGTGTCGGCTTTCACCACCCCATTGACTAATTAACTGAGCCTCTGTCAAGCAGAGCCAATGAAGTGATCCCAGGGGTGTATTTTCTGTTACCCATCCACTCGTCAAGGCTTCTCTTGAAGAGTGTTAGTGAGGGGCTCTGCCTAATGTAGTTAAGAATTTTGTTCCAAAGCATGGGGAGTCTCTGTGACAGGAATCAATCCCTCCAGCATGTTCTATTTATTGTTGTGGAGAGGTTTAGCTCACTAGAGTGCGTGGCTCGCAGTGACTTGGATTTCTTTAGGTGGAGCATGTCCATCAATTCTGAGTTGGACATGGCTTTGTAAGTCAGGCAGAGATCACCTCTGAGTAAGTGATATGCCACTGAGTACAGCTAGAGTTTTTTCAGTCGGGCTGCATAGGACATATGTTTGAGGCCAGTAATCCTCTTGCTGAGGTGCTTTTGTGGTCTTTCCAGCTGTTGGAAGTGTCTTGTGAGGTACATCCTAAATGGGGCATTGTACTCTATGATGGGTCTGATGAGTGACTAGTAGAGGGGCACTATGACCTCTTTATTTGTGGATGCGAACCCCTTAGTAATTAGATGGGCCACATAGAAGGATTTCCTAACTACTTTGGCAATATGATTGTCAAAGGAGAGATTACTATCTACCTGGGTCCCCAGATCTCTTATTACCTCTTCTGTATTAAGGGGGCTGCCGCCTATGTGGTAATTCATGGGTGTTTTGTTTTTCCCAAACGGGATGACTATGCATTTTTTGGCATTTAGCTTAAGGCCATGACTTTGACACCAGGTGTCTGTCTCAGTAAGGCCTTTTTGAAGGAGGTCCGTATCAGCCGGAGAGTCAATTATGGCTCCCAGTTTGCAGTCATCGGCGAACTTGGTTAACCATAGTCCTCCTGTGTTTGCCTGTACTTTTGAGAAATATATGCTGAACATTAGGGATCCCAGATCCGAGCCTTGCAGGACACCACTTGTGACTGGTTTTAAGTCGGACCTGGAGCCCACTATTCTTACCGTGTGAGTTCTGTCTGTAAGCCAGTTGGCAACCCATCTTGTGACGTAGGGGTTTATATTCAGGCTGGTGAGTTTTTCTATAAAACCTGAGTGAGGAATGGTGTCGAACGCCTTGGTGAGATCAAGGTAGGCTGTGTGAACCACCTTTCCCTTGTCTATGGCCTTGGTGACTGTTTCGAAGAAGTCAGCCAGGTTTACCAGGCATGATCTACCCTTAACAAAGCCGAACTGGGTCGGGTCAAGTGTTTGGAGGTTCCCAATGTCTTTGTTAATGAGTTCCATGATGATGCGCTCCATAGCCTTGCAGACCAGGCTAGTCAGGCTTATGGGGCGATAGTTACCAGGGTCAGTTGTGGCCCTTCCTTTATGGAGCGTAATAACCGTTGCTGTGCACCATTCTATGGGCACGTAGCCTGTGGAGAGGCTGAGGTTGAACAGCGTGTTTGGGGGGGGGGTTATTTCGTGCTGTAGACCGTGCAAGATGCAGCCTGGAACACCATCTGGCCCCATTGATGCTGTGGTTTTGGCTTTTGAAAAGGCTGTTTTCACCTGTGCTTCTGTGATTTCTGGGACACTACACTTTTCCGGTATTGTTGTGGGCCCTTTTGAAGGTGAGAGGGAGGTGAAGTTTGCACTGAATCTATCTGCCAGGATGTTGGCAATATCAGTAGGTTAAGTATATTTTGTGCTATTTTGCACTAACTAAGGCCCCTTCTCTCCCCAGCGACTCTCTGATCAAAACAGACAACACCACTGTGATGTAGTATATCAACAAGCAGGGAGGGACTCACTACTACCCTCTATGCAGCCTGGTCATGATCCTTTGGCACACAGCCTCTGCCATGCAACTCCACCTGTTTGCACAGTTTCTGCCATGTTCTCTAAACTCTCTGGCAGACCACTTAAGCAGAACTCTTCTGGACCCACATGAGTGGCAGCTAGAAAAAAGAACCTTCACCCTAATAACTCAGAAATGGGGTACCCTGAAGGTCGACCTCTTTGCCTCCCACACCAAATAGCTTAGCAAGTTCTGCACCAGGGAGCATCACTGCATGGCTTGGAAAGTGGATGTCATATCCTTCCTGTAGGTCAATCTATCAGTCTATGCATTTCCTCCACTACCTCTCATCACAAGGTTACTGCTCAAAATAAGGGAGGAAAAACCAAGGACAATTCTTATTGCTACAGACTGGCCTCACCAGCACTGGTACCCACTGCTGCACAGCCTGTCCCCACTGCCACCATGGCATCTCACTCAGACCCCAACCCTCCTGACCCAGAGGGAAGGAGAATTCATGCACCCCCAATTGCAGACTCTCAATTTGGCAGCCTGGCTTATTCCCTTACCACTGATCAATCTGCCAACCTCAGTAAACTGGTTCTAGATGTTATAATTGAGGCCAAATGCCCTAACCCTAGAAAGTCTTATGCTGACAAATGGAAAAGGTTCTGCACCTGGATTCAGGCTAAGGGAGCCAATACAGCACAGCCCTCCCTACCTCTCATCCTGGATTACCTAGCTAACCTGCTACACAGTGGTCTCTCTTTTTCCTCTATTAAGATTTATGCCTCTGCTATCTCTCCTCATTTCCACACCAAGCAGCCCCTTTTCTCACACCCTCTGATCAAACAATTCCTAAGAGGGGCTAACAACTTTAGGCCACCCAGAGGAGCACCTGCCCCAGCTTGGGACCTTAACTTTGTGTTGGAAAAGCTCACCCCCCCCCCCCCTTTGAACCAGCATCTTCAGCAGAGTTAAAATTTCTCTTCTGGAAGACAGCTTTTCTTCTGGCCATCACTTCACCCAGAAGAGCCCCTCATCATCTTCCATGCTGACAGGGTTTCCCTCAGGACTAACCCATCCTTCATGCCCAAAGTGGTGTCCAGTGTGGCTCTCAACCAATCCATTCATTTGCCCACCTTTTTCCATAACCCACAAAACAAGGGGGGAATGGATCCTGCACTCTCTAGATGTGCACAGCCAGCTTAGATTCTATCTAGACAGGACTAAATCATTCAGAAAATCTAATCAAGTACTGGTTAGCTTTGCTGCAGGAGTAGAGGGCAAAGCCATCTCCAAACAAAGAATTTCCAAATGGCTAGCACACTGCATCCATTTCTGTTACAAGCAACATGGAAAACCTCCCCCTAAGGGTGTCAGGACTCACTCCACCAGAGCAGCCTCCACCTCTACAGCTTTCCTCACAGGAGTCCCCAGCAGGGACATCCTGGAGGATGCCACCTGGACAGCTGTTCACACTTTCACCAAGCATTACCACTTGCCTATCTTCTCCAAATCCAGGGCAGGCTTTGCCACTGCAGTCTTGCCAGCCCCTAGTCTCCTTGACTGCCTCCACCCGTTACCTTTATTTTATCTATAAATTGATGAAAATGTCTCTGAATATTAAATCATTGTCATATAAGTTGTATCTGTTCTGGCATAATGTTTTAACATTATGTCTGCTGCTCATCAGACCACTGATCAACTAACCTGATTTATTGACCAATAATCCATCTAAACACGGTCCTGCAGGATGCAAGTGCATCTCATTCTTTCTCTAAAATCTATTTCCCTCAATAAGCATGCAGTCCAGTGGTTCCAGTCCTACCTGACTGGTAGAAAACAGGCGATACTCTGGCAGGGCAAACTCTCCAGCCAGCTACCTCTCACACTTAGTGTCCCTCAAGGCTCCATACTAGGCCCACTACTCTTCGCTATTTTTATCAACAACCTTCACACTGCTATCCCTAAAGCTACCTGCATTCAATATGCAGAAGATTCCACTTTGATCTGCTCAACCACCTCCTCACCCGAACTGCAAATCCTAACCTAAAATATATTTAACACCATAGAAAATTGGCTCGCCAACCAATAAAACTAAACTTCTACTCTTCACCCCTACTAATAGATCTGCCACACTTTCATTCTCTGTCACTTCTAACAATGGTACCACTATCTCCCCAGATCAGCACACCAAACTTCTAGGGGTTATCATAGACAACAATCTCAAATCGACCTACAGGTCAACAAAACCATAATGACCATCAATAGTTCGTATGAACTGAGGAAGGCCTATAGCTGAAAGCGCTTTTTGGCCTTTGGCAATTGCTAGTGCTATTCTTATGTAAAATAAATTTGGCTAAGCTTAAACTATCCGGATGTATGCATTCTTTCCTCAGCATGTGCTATAATATCCCACCGTTGGTTCGGTCTTAAAATAACTTTCTTAACTTATATACATACCTAGTTATAGATTCAGTAAGCATTTTAGTATTAGACTAAAATGTATCTAGTATGTTTATGGTTAAGTGATTGTACAGTATGTTTGCCATTCACGTGGTCTATATTATATGGTTTTGTAGGGATTCAGAGGCTTTTCATTACACTGTATGTTTTATTTATACATACACAAAGACATGGCCGTCTTTCTCTTTTCATTTGTCATTTAACAAAAATGAACTGTTATATTAGTTCATGGTATTAGCTTCAGCATTTGAATTTCACATCACGTGCTGTTGGACTGCAGCATATGTCATTTTTTTTCTTTTATTTCCTCCTCCTCAGATTCCTGCAAGTGCTAGCTTCTTTGAATGTAAAGACTTAATTGTCACTTAAATTGAGGTGAATATAAAGTCCAAACATGTTTAAGACTTTTAATGAGAGATCGAAACCTCCAAGATCTGAGCAGCAGTGGTATACCTAGTACCCACTGAGTTGTATCCGAGAACTCATAGTTAAACTTTACAAAGGAAGGCAGAACTAGCTAGTATGAAGGAGGTATGAATCACTGCTGACAATGAATACTTGCTAATTTAATAGTTAAGGTGCTGTAGCAAACATTTTGTAGGACTGTTACTGACTTGCTTTTTTCTGGTGCTGATTTTGTTTGATATGCCTTAACGCTCCTGGATTTCTTCTCTCTCTTTCTCTTTTTTTTTTAGCATTTCCTGCGGAACCAGAACAACAAAACAAACTACAACTTAGTGTGTGAAACCCTTCAGTTCCTGGACTGCATTTGTGGCAGCACTACAGGAGGTCTTGGCCTGCTGGGACTCTATATAAATGAGAGGAATGTATCACTTATCAACCAGACATTGGAGAGTTTGACAGAGTACTGCCAAGGTCCATGTCATGAAAACCAGGTAATTTTTTGACACAACTTGTTCTGCATCTCAGCAGTAAAGTTTGTTTAATTTATTTCTACCTAAGTAAGCCCCCCTTTCATTTGAAATGTATTGGATATGGGATTGGCTAATATCTGCTTGCAGCTTGGAAGGAAATGTCAAGAAAAACAATAACTGAGGGTTAAAGTAACTGGTTGCAAATAGGCATAAGCAGCCTTTGCAAACAAAGAGCTCTGCATGCATAAATTCATGAAATGCAGAGTAAACTACAGCAGTGTTATAAGGTCATGTCAGCTATTAATTAGCTTTTCCCTGTGTTCAGTTTACATTGTTTACTTCAGTATTCTGCAGTTGAAGACTCATGCTGAAACATTGCCTGCCCTCCTTAAATTTTAAGGATTATAAAAATTACAATCAAAAGCTGCTGCTGTATTGTCCAGTCTTTTTTCTTCTGTCCTTTTTTCTACTTGATTATGTCTTGTTTCTAGTATTATTATTGACTTTCCAGTTAAGCAACAGTTAAATAAGACCCTGTGACTGGTTTTTGGTCACCTGTTGTGAGGCGTACTGGAACCTGCTATGTATGTGTGGTGGTAGGGATGGATATGTCATGGGGAAGCCCCACATTTTCTGTTGATTTCGAGCCCAGAGCTGAAATAAAAGGATGCTACATAACAGCTTTTCACTTTGCTTGCTATGTGGTTTCCTTGTCTCTTGGCACCCAAGAGACCGGTGATCAGCTTTCCTTCATGCTTAATGCATGTGCGACTGACTATTGTTAAAGCAATATTGCAGTTTATTGGGTGCAGATATGTAATAACTTCTGTATTGCTAGCTCAGATTTACATTTCTGGTAATGTGCTAGGACTTCTAAGATTAATCACGATTCAGACCTGCTGAATCTGTTTCTGTTTGAAAGACATTTGTTGGAGACAGCCCCCCCCAGCACCCTTGTGACAGAAGAGTGCAGTTAAGACTCATCTTAGACACGGGGCTCAGTTTTGAGCTTTTTTATTGGTTAAACTGTTTAATTCAGTTTGCTCAGTAGTTTACTTCAGCTCCACAGAATTAGGTGACCAGCCACTGCTGAGCTGTATTCATCTGTGCAATCCAAGGAATATGTTGGCATTCTTCCAACCATAAGTATAATTTTATACTGTATTTTGTACTTTTGGACTGTATTTTTGCTATATTGCTGATTTTTAAAGCTTTTCTTGCTGATTTGTTGCACTTTGTCTGCTGTGACCTAGACTAGATTCAGACCTACTGAATCTGGTTCTGTTTGTTAAATTGAGCACTAAACTATGCAATCTTTTGTTGAAGAGGGCCATCTGCACCCTTGTGGCAGGAGAGTGCAGGTAAGACTCATCTGATTGAAGGTTGCTGACACAGGGTTCCATTATGAGCTTTTTTAGTGGTTAAATTGTTTAATTCAGTTTGCTCACTGTTTTAACACAGCTCCATAGTGTTAAGTGATCAGCCACTGCTCTGCTGTATTCATCTGTTTACGAGTAGCACACCTCAGTGCACTATCGCATACAGTGGGGGTAACCATTGTTGCTTATAGATGCAATATCTTCAGTAGGTAAATTTTCCCTTAGTAGCTGCCAGTTTCCTGGACAAGAAGTCCTTAAATTGTGCTTTTAAACAATCCCCAAACCACCAAATCTTCAATAACATTTAGAGAAACCCACTACTATAAATGGTTTATAGAGCACCCAGTTATATCACACCCCTCCATTTTCTCTCTCCCAACTGTGGAAATAGGATTTAACCTAACATTATGGATGATCAGTTTCCCTCCAGTTCTCCTACCAGCCTGATTGACATGGGTATCCTGAGGCAGCGTAGCAACTGTCTCATGTACACTGACAACCCTGTACTCCTAAGTCACCCAAGTAGAGTTTGTGAAAGATGCATCTACACTAAGAATCTTTGCTGTTTTATGCACAGAATAGTGACACTGAACAGGTTCTCCGCTCACATACTACACCTCCTACGCAAACCATGTACTCAACACGTAAACCATTATAAGCAGAGGTACTCACCAGAAACCTACCTAAACACCAGAGATCTTCCAAACACAAACATGCTCCTCCTAATACGCCATCTACACTGTTCAGCACACGCAACAACACAAGCACCACTGTCTCACTAAATAAGCCCCTAAGGCAAAGCACATCTAAACCAAATTTTTCAGTCATAGGTGACTCCATTATGAGATACACAGATATCCCACTCACCAGGCTGGACAAAGAGAAGGTTATGGTCAGCTGTCTATCATGTGCCAGGATCCATCAGATCACACATGCATTCAAGTCTCTCAGCAAGTACCGTTATGACTCCATCATAGTTCATGTTGGTGTCAATTACTTGGGACATACCTCACTGGACTATGTGGAGAGAGACATGATTGACATCTATCAATATGTGTCTCAAGCAGGTATTTCCATAGGTTTGAGCAGCATTCTACCCTTACCTGGGATGATTTCAGTATATAAACAAAAAATGATTGACTTCATCAATTGGCTTAGTTTCTGTCAGCCTGGGATGACATAGTTGATAGACCAAGCGGCTTTGCCATAGATGGACCTTTCACCACTAGGTTTTCGGTTACTGGCTAAGGCACTTGCCTCCCCCATAATGCCTTCTTTAAGGAAAGTCTCAAGAACAACATTTCTGACATGAAAATATCAATCACAAGTAAGTTAAAGGTCATGCTGCTAAACGCTAGTAGTTTAAATCAGAAACTGCACTCCCTGGAACCACCTGTTTCCCTGGAGGATTTTGAGATCTGTGCAGTCACAGAAACTTGGTTCAGGGCCACAGAGAGTACCCAGCCTTGTACAATGCCTTCCACACTTTCAGACCACAGAATGAATGTGTGAGAACCAAAGCAGGAGAAGTTTCTATCTTCATCAAAGATAAATACACCTCAAGACTAGTTAGACAGAAAACTACATGAAGTTACTCCAAGATCAACTAACTGTGGGTAAGACCTCCCCCTTCAAGTCATTGTTAGCTATAGGCCCTCTTCAGTGAACCAAGATACCCTCACTGTTTATTGGGATTTGCTTGAGTCAACCAGATTACATCAAACACTCTAATCAAGGGCGATTTTAACTATCCCTCCATTGACTGGAAAAATTATACAAGTACCAACATGCTTCGACAAAGGTTCCTGGACTATGTTAACACTAATGCCCTGGAACAAATTGTATGCACCCCCACAAGGGGCTCATATATTCTCAGTTTGGCCGGTTACATCTGATCACAAATCAGTCACATTTGAAGTAGCTATAACACCTGAACGCCTCTTAGGTGAGATCAGGCTAAAAAATTTCATGAAAGCTAATTATACCTTCCTTAACGATGGCATAAATAATTTCCATGCTCCTGTTCCCACAGATGGCATTGAAAACTATTCTAAGGTATACACAAATGCCCTGTAGAAACACTTATATAAATGTATTGACACAGCTGTACTTGACAGGATCAAAACAAGATCTTCAAGAAAAAACAAGCCTCCCAGGTGGACATCTAGAATTAATAAGTTATACAACAAGAGGAAGAATTTGCTGTCTAAGAATAAAAAAGAGAGGTCCCAGCACTGGAAGAACACCCTCCTTTGCTTGAACAAACAAATAAGAAAACTTGTGAAATCCTCTAAGGGCAATTTCGAAAAAATTCAGCAACCATAGCTAAGGATAACCTTAAGGCATTCTTCACCTATATTCAAACTAACCTAAAAGTTAGGATCCAGACATGTGCTGAACTAACTGTGTATGGCATCATGCACATTGATCCTGGGAAAATAGCTAACCTATTAGCTGACAGATGTGGCAAAATTTCACACCCCCTTCCCCTCCAAACATTACACAATGCATTCCCTCTACATCTCCCCCACCTTGCATCTCCAAAGAACAAGTCATTAATGCTCTCCCCAAGGCCAAAAGCACAACCTCTATGGGACTGGATGGCATCCCAGGTTGCATTTCAAGTGGTCTAAAACATGAGTTAGCAAGTCCATTAAGTACTCTCTTCAACCACAGCCTAACTACTGATTTTGTCCCTGCTGAATGGAAAATAGCAACAGTCATCCCCCTTCATAAAGGGGATACAGCAACAGACCCTGGGAACTACAGACCCTTAAGCTTAACCAGCCTTATCTGTAAAGCCATGGTGCAAATTATCATGGACATTATAAATAAGGATATAGGTGATCTCCAAACCCTTGATCTGACAAAGTTTGGTTTTGTCAAAGGCAGGTCATGCCTGCTAAAGCTTGAGTACTTCTTCAAAAACATCACCAGAGCCATAGACGAAGGCAAATATGTGTATACAGCCTACCTTGACTTAGCCAAGGCCTTTGGCACAATCCCACATTTGTGCATCATTGATAAACTCTCCCAGTTGAATATCAACCCTTATGTCATCGGTTGGGTTGTTAACTGGCTCACAAACAAAGCACAGTCAAAGTTGGGGACTTTACCTCAACCAGAAGACCTGTCATCAGTGGCATTCCACAGGGGTAAGTGCTGGGCCCCCTATTACTTGGAATATACTTTTCAGAAGTTCAGTCCATAACAGAGGGGCTGTGGCTGACTAAGTTTGCTGATAGCTGAAAATTAGTTGCAATCATTGAATCCCCAAACACTATTGCTTGGTTTAAAAGCTACCTATCAGAACGACAACAAGCTGTCCAGTGGCAAGGAGCTTTATCATCTCTGCTCCCAACCACCATTGGTGTACCCCAAGGCTCCATACTAGGACCTCTTCTCTTCTTAATATTTACCAATAACCTATACAAAAGTAGCCTGCATGCCTCACTAATCCAGTATGCAGATGATTCCACCCTTATATGCTCAGCTCCATCCCTGACCTCCCTACAGCACCTCACCTAAGAGTCCTTCACCTCAGTAGAAAGATGGATAACTAACATACAACTTATCCTAAATCCTAACAAAACCAAACTGCTACTTTTTTCCCCAAACAAATCAAAAACAACTCCTGTCTTCTCCATCTCCTCCGCCAATGGTACTATCATCTCTCCCTCCCCTCACACCAAGCTCCTTGGCATTGAAATAGACAACAACCTCCACTTCAACATCCACATCTCTCAAACTATAAACAAGGTGCACAAAAAAATGGGTTCCTTATACAGGCAAAAGAACTTTCTAACTAATCAAGCTAAAGTCACCCTAGCTCAAACCCATCTCCTATCTACACTACTGTATGCAGCCCCAATTCTCACTTACATTAGGAAATCTGACCTAGACAAACTTGAGTCCTGTTATAACAGAATTGCCAAGTTTGCCAAAAACACTCCATTTAGAACCCATCACTGCATACCTCTCAGACAACTTCAATGGCTCGAACTGCCACAGTTGCTACTATATCACCAACTTGTTCTATCATATAACATCCTAAAACAACCTGATAAAATTCCTGCATTAAGGCATCTACTGACCCACCACACTCCAAATCGTCCACTCCGCTCAACCAACAAGTCACTCCTCACTATTACCTCAGCAAATAATACAGCAGGAAAATCTCTCTTTTCACACACTATAGCCAAAACTTGGAATAATCTCCCCCCATCTGTGACTTCTGCAGCTAGCACCACTAAACTCACTTAAGGCCCATCTCACAAGTTCTTGGCTCTGTCCATGTATCACATAGACCGCAATCTGTTACCTTTACAACCAACTTCTATCTGTCTTTTCATGCCCAATAAATATATTTCCTCAAAATATTTTACATGGAAAACATGTACCTAATAAAATCTGACTGTGCTCTTTGCTAACTAAATGTATATACGTAAATTGCTTTTTTTTATTATTGCAAATGTCTACTCTTTTTCACTTCCGTCTAGAAATTTCTTGTTCAATAGATAATATTGCCTACATATTGTATTAGATGCTTATTTTCTGTAATGTGTTATCCTAATGTAACTGGAGCTTTTCTCCCCGGGCCTCCGCTGTAAATGGACCTTGTCCAGTCGGACCTTCCCGGTAAACAAAATTAAAATAAATAAAATAAAATAAAATGTCAATGTACTTCAAGAGGGACTTACACAAACTAGTGACTGGTGCTAAAGCGATGGACTCAAACCCAAGTCAAAAAAATGCATTATCATCCCCCATATTAAAAACAATATCCTGCAGACTATCATATAAATAAGAATACCCTAAGTAACAACCCAGCAGTGACAGACTTGGGAACACAAGTTGAATGTAGCCTAAACTTTGACCACCGTGTGCATACTGTGTTAAGGAAGGCATTTTACATTGCACACCTCATTAGCAAAAGCATTGCCTCAAGAGCAAAAAAGGCCATAACACCCATGTACTCAGTCATCATCAGGCCAGTAATCGAATTCAATGCTGCCTTTTGTATGTACCTTAATAGGCACCTGTAGCAACTTGAGAGACCTCAGAGAGTCATTGTCAGACTGAAGTCACTGTCACTGTACTCAGTAGTGTGCAGACTACTTAGAGGAGACTTGTGCCTGGCGTACAGAGCAATCTCGGACCCAAACCTAATGGTACTCTTGCACATCCGCATATCAAATTGGACAAGGATCACCCATTCCAGGGACCTTAACCTGGTCTGCAACATAAGTAGGACCTGCTGGAGAGAGAGACATGTCTCTCAGAGGTTGCCACTTGTCTGAAATAAGCTACCAGTTCACATCAAACAAAGCCTGTCTGTAACCCTGTTTAAGCATAGCCTGGATGACTGGATGGGAAACTGTAAATTCCTGCCGGGGATTTCACCTATGACCCTCCTTAGATATGGGCAGTCATTGCTAACTAAGATTTTGAATTTCGGCAAGATCCTTTATGTTGGGTTTCTCTAGTATTATACTGGGTACACACGGCTAGGCTTATAAAGACCTTCGGATTAATAGTGCAGTAACCAGCTATGATTTGCTGTAGTACATTATGACAGAAATATTCTCAACGTAAAGCCTTTGTGGGGTCAATGAGGGGCATATTCCTCTTGGATAAGAATAATGAAAATGCTGGGTAATTGTGGTTTCTGAGCATTGTAGCCCAGCAGCCCCAAGGCAGTGAGGTTACGTATGCCAGTTATACCCAGTGTGCCCCTTTAAGTAATCCGACATCTGCGGTGACTCTATGATTTAGGTACCTAAGGTTAATTGGTACAATTACTTTATCTGCATACTTTGGGAAAAAAAACTCACTGGGATTCTAACAAACGTCCACTGCCTGGATATTGTTGCAGTTTAATAAACCTTTTTCTCACAAAATACATCCATCCACAAGCCCTTTTTCAGATTTTTTGCACACATGGTTGGGTTGTCACTTAGTAGTGACAGTCATGTAGAGCCAATGTTCACACCAGTGAGTGGCTAGACCATGTCTGGAATATTGGCATTAAAAAGGGCCGCACGCTACAGTATTGATGGGAATGATAAACAGAACATTTTACAGTAAGATAACAATCGTAAGTGAAATAAGATGAAACGTGCACAGTGATCTGGACTGGAAACAGGAAATGGTACTTAATTTTATTAGAAGGATTCTTTATGGGCCCTGTTTTCCAGGGGAAAAAAAGGATAAAGCAATCAGAGAATTCTGAGACTATTAAATAAAGTGAGACATTGATGGTGGGGACCCTGGGGAACTTGGTGCAGCAGTCTGACAGCACAGAAGATTAAGGCTGTGGGCTGTGGAGAAGCTGTTTCTTGTAGTTTGGGGTTTAATTCCCCTCAACATTTCTTTGCCTACAGAGTGATCAAGTCACTTAAGTAGTCATTGTGCTGGAGCAACTGGGAAGCAAGGCTAGGCTCCTCAGTGGTCTCTGGGACCACATGCCTAGTAATGACCTATAAATCTGATGGAAAGGATAGAAACGCAGTAAAATCAAATAAGTTCTTGTGCAGGACAAAGACTGTCTTTCAGAGGATACAGAGTTGGGATAGGCAGAAACCAGGGAGAATGAGTTGACAGTTGCAAGGAGACAATAAAGTGGGGTATCTGTGAAATATAGTATGTAATGTAGATGCAGAAAACAAAAACATCTTAATGGTGTTGTGGATTCAGAACAAGTGCTGGAATTCAGGGACATGTAGATAGAGATAAACCACTTAAAAAGGGTGCAGAAAAGCATAGGATACTGGGTATCAAAGAATTGCAACATATTCAACAGATTGTTCATAAGTTCATAGGTTGATACTAGGCTATCTGCCCTAGGGCATATATAAGCCTAGCCAGAGTGTGTTTGGCTTTTGCCACCCTTTTAGATTAGTTGACTGTGCCTCTGTATAGTAGGTCACAGAAGATAGCCCTGTTAAGGTTAGTTTACTGTGCCTCTGTCTAGTAGGGACACAGAAGAGATCCCAGGGGTAAACCTACGATCTCCCATCCACTTGTCAAGATTTCTCTTGAAGACGGTCATTGAGGGGCTCTGCCTAACATGGATTGGGATTTTGTTCCAGAGTGAGGGGAACCTGTGGGATATGAATCTGTCCCTCCAGCATGTCCTATTTATTTCTGTGCTGAGGTTTAAGTCCCTGGAGCATGTAGCTCTAAGGGATTTGGATTTCCTGAGGTGGAGCATGTCCATTAATTCTGGTTTGGACATGGCTTTATACATCAGGCACAGATCGCCTCTGAGTAGGCGGTAAGCAACTGAGTAGAGCTGGAGTTTCTTTAGCCTAACTGCATAGGGCATCTGTTTGAGTCCCTTGATCCTCTTGGTGAGGTACTTTTGGGGTCTTTCCAGTTGCAGGTGTGGGGTAAGGTACATCCCAAATGGGGCAATGTATTCAATTATGGGCCTGATGTGTGATGAGTAGAGGGGCACAATGACCTCTCTTGATCTAGATGTGAACCCCTTCGTGATAAGGTAGGCTATGTAGAAGGTCTTTCTAACCACTTTGGCAATGTGATTGTCAAAGGAGAGATTGCTATCTACTTGGGTCCCCGAATCCCTAATTACTTCTTCCGTACTTAATGGATTACCACCTTTGTGGTAATTTGTGGGCACTTTGTTTTTCCCAAAGGGGATGACTATGCACTTTTTGGCATTTAGCTTTAGGCCATGGCTCTGGCACCAGTTATCCGTCTCTATGAGACCCTTTTGGAGGATGCTTGTGTCAGTCGGCGAGTCAGTTATGGCACCCAGTTTGCAGTCATCTGCGAACTTGGTCAGCCATAGTACTCCTGTGTTAGCCTGTACCTCAGAGAAATACATACCGAACAAGAGAGGTCCCAAGACTGAGGCTTGTGGGATGCCACTTGTAACTGGTTTAGAGTCTGACGTGGCACCTACAATTCTGACCATGTGGGTTCTATCCCTGAGCCAGTTTACAACCCATCTTGTGACATAGGGGTTGATATTTAAGCTGGTGAGCTTATTTATGATGCCCGAGTGGGGTATTGTGTCGAAGGCTTTTGCGAGGTCCAGGTAGGCTACCTTCCCTTCATCTATGGCCTTGGGGACTGTTTCAATGAAGTCAACCAGGTTCAAGAGGCAAGACCTGCTCTTAACAAAGCCGAATTGGGTAGGATCCAGTATTTGGAAGTTCCCAATGTCTTTGTTTATGAGTTCCATGATGATACGCTCCATAGCTTTGCAGACCAGGCTAGTCAGGCTTATAGGGCGATAGTTTCCGGGGTCTGTTGTGGCACCACCTTTGTGGAGTGGGATCACTGTTGCCGTACGCCATTCCTTGGGTACATGTCCTGTAGTAAGGCTGAGATTGAACAGTTACTTTATGTGAGGGTTTAGTTCTTCTTGGAGCTCGTGTAAGACGCAGCCTGGAACACCGTCCAGTCCCATTGATGCTGTGTCTTTTGCTTTGGAGAGGGCAGCTCTCATCTGTGCATCTGTGATGTCAGGGAGGCTACACTCTGTTGGGATAGACATTTGCTCTTTTGGGGGGGGAGGGGTGGAGAAGTTTGCACTGAACCTGTCTGCCAGGATGTTGGCAATATATGTGGGTTCCGTGTATTTTTTGTCATTTTGCACTAACTCAAAGCATATCTGGGAGTTGCCAACCAGGTTCCTGACATAACTGAAGAAGGCCTTGTGATTATCGTTAGCATCTTGTGCAGTTTTTCTTTTGAAACTGGCCTTAGATGATTTTATGAGGGATCGTAGTTTCTTGCTAGTACTGATCAGAGATGCCTTCCCTTTTTGGGATTTTGCTGTATCATGTAGTAGCTTCCTCCCCTTCTGTTGTATAGCTTATTTATGGCTGAGGTCCACCAAGACAGGTCTCGTGTCTTTGGAGGAGTGAGTCTTGGTTTTATTTGGGATAGCACGATCCATGCATTTCTGTAGGTGTCCATAGAATGCATTTGTAAAGGATTCTGTGGTTTGGGCCATATTTTCCACTGGTCCAGGGGCTTTGAAGGATTCCACCTCAGTTTTGAGAAGTGTGAATTTTGCTTTTGAGAAGTTCTTCTCCGTGGTTTCCTTGGCTGGGGGTGGGGATGGGATATGGATGTCCAGTGAGATTAATTTATGGTCAGATCTTACCAATGAGGGGTATACCTCTGGTATGGAACATAGAGTCCCCATGTTGGTGATGATCAGGTTCAATATGTTTTCCCCTCTTGTGGGAGTGGTGACCAGTTGTTCCATAGCATTTGAGTTTATAAATTCTAGGAACCATTGGGCGAGGGTGTTGGGGCTTGAGTAGTGCTCCCAGTCCTATGTTTGGGTAGTTAAAGTCACCCAATATGATGGTGTTTGGAGAGGCCTTCATATTCTCCAGTGTTCTCAGGAAAGCCGAGTGGGGTTCCTGAGTTTGGGAGGGTGGTCTGTAGCAGGCTACAAACTGAAAGGCAGTTTTGCCCACTGTTAGTTGCACATGGATGGTCTCCGATGCTTCCTGCAGTGCCACTAACCTGGAGGTGTGGGTATCTTTGATGAATATGGATACTCCCCCTCCCTTTGTGGTTCGGTCAGAGTTTTGGGGCCAAAAATCATGGTATGAGGTATAACCTGGTAGTGCTGGGGTGCTCTCAGGAGCCTTGAACCAGGTTTCTGTTTCTGCACAGATATCGATATTCTCCATACTAAGGAGAGCCTCAAGTGCGTGCATCTTGAGGTTTAGACTTCTGGCGTTGAGCAGCATTACCCTTGGTTTCTTTTTCCTTGTGTTGTCTATGGAGGTGGGTTTGTCTTTTGAGCCTTGCCTAAAAAAGGCACTATGGGGGTGGCAAGAGCCTTAGCCAGTATTCGAAAGCCCAGGGGTGACAGGTGCAAGCCACCCTAGCGAAGCAACGTGGCTTGTCGAGCATGTCATCCCAGGCTTACAGATACTTGATCCCCTTTGAATGACACCAATACTTTAGCCAATTGTTAGAATTGATCATTTTGTCTTTATACTGTGGCATTGTATAATAGAAACGGCTTTTCTTTAGGTCCCTGTCTAGTGACAATTTTTTTTTCCAACTGCAGTTCCTTATGGCTCCAAGCAAAGTTTAGTATATACCTTGAAAAACATTTCTCCTGTTTGTCTTGGGTGATAGAAAACTACGTCTCTTTTTCTGCATTTCTGGCAACAAAAGTAAAATGAATTTCTTGGTGAGACAGGTAGTAGTTGTCTTTATGTCCAACACTTCTTTGATATGCATTGTTAGACCACGTTGCAACTTTATTTGACACAACAAAGTTCATATGTATATTTCTATGTAAGATTCATGTGAACTGGTTTGCTTTCACTGCCATTTTTAGCATAGTTCACCCTTGCACTGCTAATGTATATTATAATTTTTAGAATTCCTGCAAGTTTTCTCACTGTTTATGCCCCTTTCTCCTGATATATCCCACTGAAAATAGGCTGCATCTGCTCTAAATTACTCCCACAGTTAAAAAATTACAATTTGGATTAAATCTGAATTACGTTGGAGATTCAGAGAGTGCCTTTTCTTTGTAATTTTTCTGAGGCATTGGTTAGCCTGGCACTTATGTATAGTAAATCTACATGAACATTAACCATTCAACAATTTTTTGAACTTGAATATCAAAGAGTGTGATGTATTATAAAAAAACTTAATAAATGGAAGAAAGCGTGAATGACGTCAATGTTTTTGATCTTTTGTAAAACTGAAAGAATGCTTATAGTTCTGTTATTAACACTGTTGTATCTTATGTTATCTTACTTTACAGACCTGCATTGCTACCCATGAGTCAAATGGAATTGATATTATTATTGCACTAATTCTGAATGACATAAATCCTCTGGGAAGATACCACATGGATCTGGTGTTGCAGCTTAAGGTATGGACTTTCATATACTGTATATGAAAAAGCAGACCCAAGTCCTTTCATCCATTCATTCATATGGTAGCTGGGTGAGTGAGCTAGACCTTGGACACTTTGCAGCAGTGTGTTCATAGGTTCATAGGTTGATACTAGGCTATCTGCCCTAGGGCATTTACAAGGCTAGCCAGAGTGTGTTTGGCTTTTGCCACCCTTCTTAGATTAGTTGGCTGTGCCTCTGTATAGTAGGTCACAGAAGATAGCCCATTTAAGGTTAGGTTTACCGTGCCTCTGTCTAGCAGTGACACAGAAGAGATCCCAGGGGTAAATTTATGATCTCCCATCCAAACGTCAAGATTCTTCTTGAAGAGGGTCATTGAGGGGCTCTGTCTGACATGGACTGGGATTTTGTTCCAGAGTGAGGGGAGCCTCTGGGATATGAATCTGTCCCTCCAGCATGTTCTATTTATTTCCGTGCTGAGGTTTAAGTCACTGGAGAATGTAATTCTGATGGATTTGGATTTCTTGAGGTGGAGCATGTCCATTAATTCTGGGTTGGTCATGGCTTTATACGTCAGGCACAGATCGCCTCTGAGTAGGCAGTAAGCAACTGAGTAGAGCTGGAGTTTCTTTAGCCTAACTGCATAGGGCATCTGTTTGAGTCCCTTGATCCTCTTGGTGAGGTACTTTTGGGGTCTTTCTAGTTGTAGCAGGTGTCGAGTAAGGTACATCCCAAATGGGGCATTGTATTCAATTATGGGCCTGATGAGTGATGAGTAGAGGGGCACAATGACCTCTCTTGATCTAGATGTGAACCCCTTCGTGATAAGGTGGGCTATATAGAATGTCTTTCTAACCACTTTGGCAATGTGATTGTCAAAGGAGAGGTTGCAATCTACTTGGGTCCCCAAATCCCTAATTACTTCTTCTGTACTTAATGGATTACCACCTATGTGGTAATTTGTGGGCACTTTGTTTTTCCCAAAGGGGATGACTATGCACTTTTTGGCATTTAGCTTTAGGCCATGGCTCTGGCACCAGTTATCCATCTCTGTGAGACCTTTTTGGAGGATGCTTGTGTCAGCCAGCAAGTTGATTATGGCCCCCAGTTTGCAGTCATCTGCAAACTTTGTCAGCCATAATCCTCCTGTGTTAGCCTGTACCTCAGAGGAATATATACCGAACAAGAGAGGTCCCAGGACTGAGCCTTGTGGGACGCCACTTGTAACTGGTCTAGAGTCTGACATGGCACCTGCAATTCTGACCATGTGGGTTCTATCCCTAAGCCAGTTTGCAACCCATCTTGTGACATAGGGGTTGATATTTAAGCTGGTGAGCTTATTTATGATGCCAGAGTGGGGTATTGTGTCGAAGGCTTTTGCAAGGTCAAGGTAGGCTGTGTGGACTACCTTCCCTTCGTCTATGGCCTTGGTGACTGTTTCAAAGAAATTGACCAGGTTCAAGAGGCAAGATCTGCCCTTAACAAAGCCGAATTGGGTAGGATCCAGTGTTTGGAGGTTCCCAATGTCTTTGTTTATGAGTTCCATGATGATACGCTCCATAGCTTTGCAGACCATGCTAGTTAGGCTTATATGGCTATAGTTTCCGGGGTCCGTTGTGGCACCACCTTTATGGAGTGGGACCACTGTTGCTGTACGCCATTCTTTGGGTACATATCCTGTTGTAAGGCTGAGACAGAACAGTGATTTTAAGTGAGGGTTCAGTTCTTCTTGGAGTTCATGTAAAACGCAGCCCGGGACACCGTCCGGTCCCATTGATGCTGTGTTTTTTGCTTTGGAGAGGGCAGCTCTCACCTGTGCATCTATGATGTCTGGGAGGCTACACTCTGTTGGGATAGTCATTTGATCATTTGGGGGGAGGGGGGTAGAAGTTTGCACTGAACCTGTCTGCCAGGATGTTGGCAATGTCTGTGGGTTCAGTGAATTTTTTGTCATTTTGCACTAACTCAGAGCATATCTGGGAGTTTCCACCCAGGTTTCTGACATAACTAAAGAAAGCCTTGTGATTATCTTTAGCGTCTTGTGCAACTTTTCTTTCGAAGCTAGCCTTAGATGATTTTATGAGAGATCGTAGTTTCTTGCTAGTACTGATCAGAGTTGCCTTCCCTTTCAGGGATTTTGCTCTATCATGTAGTAACTTCCTCCTTCTGTTGTACAGCTTATTTTATGGCTGGGGTCCACCAGACAGGTCTCCTGCCTTTGGAGGAGTGAGTCTTGGTTTTATTTGGGATAGCACGATCCATGCATTTCTATAGGTATCCATAGAATGCATTTGTAAAGGATTCTGTGGTTTGGGCCGTATTTTCCACTGGCCATGGGGCTTTGAAGGATTCCACCTTGGTTTTGAGTAGTGGGAAGTTTGCTTTTGAGATGTTTTTGACCGTGGTTTCCTTTGCTGGGGGTGGGGACAGGATATGGATGTCCATAGTGATTAATTTATGGTCAGATCTTACCAATGAGGGGTATACCTCTGGTATGGAACATAGAGTCCCCATGTTGGTGATGATCAGGTCCAATATGTTTTCCCCTCTTGTGGGAGTGGTGACCACTTGTTCCATAGCATTTGAGTTTATAAATTCTAGGAACCGTTGGGCTAGGGTGTTGGGGCTTGAGTAGTGCTCCCAGTCTATGTTTGGGTAGTTAAAGTCACCCAATATAATGGTGTTTGGAGAGACCTTCATATTCTTCACTGTCTTCAGAAAAGCCGAGTGGGGTTCCCGAGTTATGGAGGGTGGTCTGTAGCAGGCTACAAACTGGAAGGCAGTTTTGCCCACTGTTAGTTGCACATGGATGGTCTCAGATGCTTCGTGCAGTGCCACTAGCCTGGAGGTATGGGTATCTTTGATGAATGTGGATACTCCCCCTCCTCTTGTGGTTCGGTCTGAGTTTTGGGGCCGAAAAGCATGGTATGAGGTATAGCCTGGTAGTGCTGGGGTGCTCTCGGGAGCCTTGAACCAGGTTTCTGTTACTGCACAGATATCGATATTCTCCATACTGAGGAGAGCCTCGAGTGCGTGCATCTTGAGGTTTAGACTTCTGGCATTGAGCAGCATTACCCTTAGTTTCTTTTTCCTTGTGTTGTCTAAGGAGGTGGGTTTGTCTTTTGAGCCTTGCCTAAAAAAGGCACTATGGGGGTGGCAAGAGCCTTGGCCAGTATTCGAAAACCCAGGGGTGACAGGTGCAAGCCGTCCCTAGTGAAGCAACGTGGCTTGTCAAGCATGTCATCCCAGGCTGACAGACATTGGATCCCCTTTGAGTGACACCAATACTTTAGCCAGTTGTTGAAATTGCTCATTTTGTCTTTATACTGTGGTATCATTCTTGGTGAGGGTAAGATGCTACTCAAGGTCAGGGTCATACCGGCCTGGGCCACATGATCAGAGAGCTCCTCTATATCTCTTTTCATGTAATCCAGGGAGGTACATCTCAGGTCATTCACACCAGCATGGACAATGATGGAGTCATATTTGTACTTGCTTTGGATTTGCCTGAGTGCTTGTGTTATGTGGCGGATCCTGGCACCTGACAGGCAGCTTACAGTGACCTTCTCCTTGTTCAGCCTGGTGAGAGGGACGTCAGTGTGTCTGACAATAGAGTCACCTATTACAAGTGTATTAGGTGTGTTGTTTAGCCTTAAGGGCTGTGACTTTGTGGCACACTGACTTTGTGAACTATGTGATACGTAGGCATTGTTGTGGGGTAGCATAGTGACATAGAAGTTGTACAATATTTACGAACACCTGGTACATCAGAGCTTAATTTAAACACTAAGGCAGCTTTTAAACAAACAAATGTATGCTAATGACAAAATGATTCCAAAAGAGTTTGACAGTATCCATATAAAATGCCATAATTATCTGGTTAACTGTGGGCAGTCATAATGCAAGATAGGGAAGAGTCTTTTTTTCCTCTGAGGTAGAAGCAGGTAAAGGGGTAACTGAGGCCAAAATGAATGTGCACCATTATCTCACTCACTGAATATCATGGCAGGTCACTAAACAATGTGAAGTGTTTTGTTATTTTAACAATGCTGTATTTCAGTTATTAACACATCAGTACAGTGTGTCAGGTTGCCTTCTACGGGAATTAAGTTAAAGATTTTAAGTTGTTATGTGGGGAGCTAATTCAGGCATGTAACAGTTCTGTACTGATAAGGGCTTAGGGTATCATTTTGTTAGACCACTAGCCGTGAAAGCTGAGACCCTAGGCTACCCTGGCTGTTTGCAAGTGAGTCTGATAGTATTTGACAAGGGTCATAAAGGCACTGTGTCATTGGTGAAAAGGGGAACTGATCCTGGTTCTTGCTTGATGAATAGTAGTGATGATGGTTAGCAGAAGTTTGTTTGCATTAAAGGAAACTAAGGAAAATGTGTGCATATCGTGTACACAGCAGTGTGTGAAGTTGTGTCCATATCGTGTACACAGCTTTGTGTGAAGTTGTGTTTGGTTTGCAATGTATATCTATTTGTCTGTGGGGGGAAGTGCAGAAAGTCTATAAGTGGGACAACATGATGCCAGTGAATTATGCATCCATGGCTGGTTGCAGGTTTCTATGTATAACAGACGCATTCACTCAGGAAATATTAATTTGTATTAGTTTATTTAAACTTTTTTTTATTTATTACACATTATATATCAAGTAGACCTAATGGGTAATACCCTTTTAGTCTGGTAAACTGAAGTCCTTAAGACAAAACATTTGTAAATTCATAATTGCTTATCCAGCTATAAAGAATGACGTTTTCTAGTATGAAAGTATGATGGCAGTTTAATAGTGGCTTCCCACCCAGCAAGCTATACCAGGCATATAATAGCCCTTAGCTTCTTCATATTATCGCAGTAACCAAATAAAACAAATAAATTAGCATACATTGATTATTCTGGTTATAGAAGGCTTTAACTGTTAAGAATTCTGTTGTCTTTACATGAAGAACTGACCATTGATGTTGATAATGTACAACAGATGGAAACTGTAGTGGAGTCTCTGTATGTGGTAAGCAAAATATAACTTCCCCCAGGCAGTTCTCTATTGACCCAAAAACTGAACTCAGTGTACTGCAGATCACACTAGATTGGATTGACTATCAATTGCTAGCTTTTTGCTGCAGAACACCTTCTTTGTCCTCTAATGACCCCATAAGATTTCTCAGTGTCCTAAATTATCTCCCTATTAGCAAAAATGCAATTATTTTGTTGACGTTTAACTACACTTCAGTATCCTGGAACACCTGTACTTCTAATGCAGAATATGCCCCAAAATTCCTAGAACTTATTAAAAAATGTTCCCTTAAGCAGTTATTAAACAAACTTATTAGCGGATACTAGATTGTTGACCTGATTTTTACAAATATGGCAGTATCTTGCACTCTTCCTCCTCTGGTATGTCTTTCTGCAGTGATTTGTGACCATAATCTTGTGACCTTTTCCTGTAAACTCCAGAAAGCCCCTAGAGCAAACCCAACTGAGTTATAGGACTACAGACATGTCATCCTGTGCCTATTCTGTGATGAAATATGAAAACTTACTTTTGACTATACCATACAGCAGCAAACTTCATTTAGAAAAAATGCATAGAGCTTGCAGCCCCTACCAGAACCAAGGATCATTGGAAATTCAAAAATAAACTACTTCTACAGCAAAAGAAAATGACTCTTAAAATTATGTAGCAGTCCTTTAACCCTATCTTCTCAAGAAAAATATCAGAAAATATTTAAAAAAAAATGAAAAACCCTCTCAGGTCCACTAAAGGAGCCTGTGAACTTACGCTTGGCTGTGAAGCCAAAGGTAGTAATTATAAGTCCTTTCAGAATAGTAAGAAACAGTACCATATCCTTTATTACTCTAAACTTCAACTTACTGATGCCTCCTCTGACCCAGTAGATATTGTCAATATCCTTGCTGTACCCCCAACTACCACTAAAGATCATTTAATATATGTCCTAACCAATATCCCAAATGCTTCCTCCATGGAACTTGACAATATCCCTGGATGCTTAGTCTTAGCTTGTCTAGCAAAGATGTCCTTGCCAATTCTGTAGTAAATTTGTGGATATCCATCCAGCTATCTAGTTTATATTTTGCTTAACATGCAAAGTAAGCTTATTCCAGAGGTTCGGGAGGCAGTGGGTAAAAAAAACTGCCCCTCTTCCATATTTTATGTATCTGTTAGTGAGGGTTTAGTTTCTCAGTTCTACTATTGGTAGAGATATTGTACTCACAGGTATTACAGGTCAAATGGATCTATAATGGCTTGGTAAGTAAGGCAGAGATCTCCCCTCAAAAATCTGTTAAGACAGTCAGTAAAGGGATAGAGTTTCCAGTCTCTCTTGGTAGCTCAGGACCTTCACACTTGTAATCTTTTTGGGTAGACATCTTTGGGGTATTTCTAATTTCAAAGAGGGTATTGTACTGGATAATTGATCTGATCAATGCTGTGTGATTACCTCTTTAGGTTCTGATGATAAATCTTTGCTAATTAATTAGCTGGGTTAAATGACAGGGTTTCCTGACAGTCACTTTCAAGTGATGGCCAAAAGTGAGTGAGCTATCAACCCAAGCAGCTAGGTTTTTGACTGCATTTTCATTAGTTAAATGTCTATAAAGTATAATGAGTGAAGGGACTGTCTACCAAAAATGTTGATACTGCTTACGATTTTGCTTTTTTACTATCTAATTTCAGAGGAATATTAGTACACCAAGATTTTAATAGGAATAGTTTATTCTAAAGGGTTTGGGTGTCATAAGATCAGTAAGCTATAACTTTGGAAGGCGATATGTAATGTATCTGTCAAAAATGTTATTACTAATATATAAATATTTTTAGAATTAGCTTCCCAAATCTAGTGTTAGCTCCAGCAGTATGTTCCACCTAGAGATTTTCATACAAAACTGCATTTTACTTTAAGAAACTGATCACAATGACGGTTTCTGAAGCCTGTCTGTAAAGTTCAAATTTTCTAACCTTGTAATTTTTCCTAGTAAAGGAACTGTACCTTTTCAGGGTTTTTTTCTTTCAGAAGGCAGCACTGTATTCTATGCAAGCAATAATGGCCAACACGGTGTGTGTTATTGTGGAAATAATACCCACCAAGGGGTGTTCT
Organism: Protopterus annectens; assembly: GCF_019279795.1. Lineage (NCBI taxonomy): Eukaryota > Metazoa > Chordata > Ceratodontiformes > Protopteridae > Protopterus > Protopterus annectens. The sequence goes on from NC_056745.1 coordinate 237,765,783, forward strand.
GAGGCTCGATGCTTCTGGCGGAGGACCTCGAAACTCCTGGAAAAGCATTATTTCCACAATAATATACACCCCGGTGGGCATTATTGTGTTTAGAGAATGGGCTGTCTGTAAAATTCTTGTGTTTTACTTACTTAGTATTTTTTTATTACTAAACATTTTTTTTATATATTTTTGATGTAAAATAGTTCTTCTGCCTAATGTTGCAAACTTGCTGTAGTATATGTCAGTAGTGCTGGAGGAAACATTTTACATCCAAAATATAAGACTTTAAAAATATCCAAGTTTTTACTTTATTTTTTGGTCCCTTACTCCTAACATGCTTGGTTTGTTGCCAGTTATTGGAGATTGAGGTTACTGAATAATGATGTACATTTGAGTTTCAGACTTTTATTTTCTTCAGAAAATTCATGCTAACAGAAATCCTTTATTTAAGAAAGTTTGTAATTTTAGAAGAGCAATAATCCCTATTTTTGAGCCTTATTCCCCCTTTATTTTAGGCTTTATCCTGATTTCTTCAGTTGAAAGGTTCAGAGGTATGCAACCATCTTTACTGTTGCTGCTGCCAGGATGCCAGCTCACTCACTCACTGTCTCTCTCTCTCTCTGGCACACCTCTGCTTCAGAAAATGCATGCTAACACAAAGCCAAATATTCTAGTAAAATATGGTCCTATTTTGAGCCTTTGTCCCCCCTTTAATTTAAACATATCCAGTTATCTTGAGCTAAGAGCCGAGATCATACCTTTCAACTGTCCAGATTGATGCAGAATATCCAGATTTTTGGCTCATATGGTTGGTTCATTCCTCATAAAATTTGTAGTTTTCTTTTAAGTCACTGGTGAGCAGATTCATTAAGTAATGACAGACATTTAAGTTTTAGACTTCATATCCTTCAGAAAATACATGTTAATGGAAACGCTGTTATTCTAGCAACTTTCTAAGTTTATAAGAGCAATATTTAAAATCTGTCCCTATATTTGGTCCACTGTTTCCACATTATTTGTGGCTGTGTCCATATTTCAGAAAGAGTGGTATGAAAGGTATGCAAACCTCTTATGTGATGCTGCTGCCAGGGATCACCCCATTGCTCTCACTCTTCACTTTCTCTCTCTTTCTGTCACACACACACACACACACACACACACACTGAGTCTCTTCTGCTTTCATGCACACATCCACTCACACGAGCAGACAGCAACGTAAATGCACACACACACACACACACACACACACACACACACACACACACACACACACGCATGTACGAACACAAACACATGCTTTTTATTTTACTCTTTTTTACTTTGCACTCGCTAAACAGCAAAAATGCTGTTTAGAGAGTGTAAAATTATGGCTGTTGTTAGTTTTTTCAGTCCAAGCTCCATGGCAGCTGGATATGCTGGCATGAAGTGGCGGAATCGTTTTTCAGGGGGTATTACTTGTACATTAATACCCTGCTAGAGGACATTCCTCCTCCAATCAGGGTGTGATCTACAGGTCACCCATCCTCTAAAGTGTGTTAAATCGTTTATTTCTAGAATAGTAATGTTATTCCCTGCAGTGACTCAACATATCTTATAGAATAAGATGGACTACAGAATGTGCTTTTCTTACTTTTGGTAAATCTGCATTGGTCAAAGATTAACATGGTGTCTGCCATTGTACTTAGAGCTTTAATGATGATGCCATTTTTATGATATGACCATTTATTTTTAATTGTAATTGATATCCTTTTTGCCAGTTATCATAATGCAACATTTATTGACATTAAAGGTGAGGTCATTACAACTGCAGCAGATGTACATTTTTGCAGACTGTTCTGGAGAAAATTCATCTTCTTTTGTTGAAGTTTTATTTACTCAGTTTGCCTCCATCAAAATATTTTGCAATCCATATCCCATTTAAATGTGAGAAGACCAGTGTATAAAGAACTGGCCGCATGCATACTCCTCAACTTTTTTTTCTTAAGAATTCTAGAAAAAGGCAAACATAATGTGGGAACCAAAGGCCTACCTACATTGGGCAGACTGTTTAAATATTATTATACTTTACATTAAAAAGTTAATAGAACAATAAGTCTTACAAGATTAGCATTTCCTGAACAATTAAATGTAATAACTTGCATTATTGACTGAAGTAATCCTCGGTGATTTTCTAGAAAATAAAAATGTTTTGAAGACATGGGGACTTTCTGCAAAATTCTAGACAGTTGGTAGGTATAGCCCCATGTTGTTTAACAACTTTTGCTTTAAAACTTTTGTGTCATGGTACCTTTTTGTTTTGTGATAATTTCCATTTTATTTGTTGAAAAAATTAATTTAGTCTTCTTTCACTGTTTGCAAAAACCTGAAAGAAATATATGAATGAAAAGTTGAGGTTTGAAGAGATTTTTTTTGCCAGATATTTTAATGGATACTTCATGCCTCATTACCATTTTTTATTTTAAACTTGAATGCAGATGTTACTTATCTAATAGTTTTATTTATTTATTTGTTAATGGGTTAATTTCTCAGGGAGCAGAGGCATTAGTAATAAAGTGTATGAACGTGTTACAGTAGGCCATCAATCAGCATGTTCTTAGAAGGTAAGAGGAAACTACAGGGTCTGGAAGGAGCACATGCAAATTCCTTACAGGTGGCAAAGGTTAGGACTGAACCTGGATCCTCAGAATCGGGGATTGGAACTGCTCATTGATTTTCAAGAGCAAATGTAGTGAGTCTCCTGTGACCTTCAGGCTGTAGGGCAAGTTCCATTGCAGTAAGGAGACTGTAATGAAATATTTGTTCACATAATTACTTGCATAAAAGCAGTAATGTCACTTGTGTGTGTCTGCATGTCTTTCCTTCCCAGGACTGCTTCTTGGATTCTTTCGGAACCAGAACAGGATGCCACAACTATCAGAGATGAATTAATTTGAAAGAGCTATCATCTGTCTGTCTGTTTATATACATAAATGAATAAAATAACATAGGTATCAGAGAGTGAATTTATAATTTGAAGGGCTTTTTATTTCTGTAATTTATTAGATTTTTAAAGTAATGCTTAGCACAGCTGCAGCACAGAGTTCAGTGGATTTCTGCAGAATTTGAATGTCATGCTGTATCCTTACTTTAGCTGCCGGAGCACATGTACATGCACATACACAAAGGAATCAATAGAGGAATTTTAGGAGATTCTAATGTTTCATGTGTAAGGTAGTAATAGAAACGTGTGTTTTTCCCTGTTGGAATTTATATACATCAGCTGCTGAAGCACGATTTAAGACATAATCCTGTTTCAGGTACGTGAGAAAGAATATGGGTATGTATGATGAGTTCTGATTTGTGAAGGTTTCAGAAAATTAAATTAGATTTGCAGAGGCAGTTGGAGTAAGTGCAGTAATGCATGACTCACAGTGTGTGGAGTGGTATTGAAGGACCGTAGTTTTATCAGAGAGAAAGGCAGCAGATTCTGATACATAACTTTTACCTGTGTGAAAGCACCTGCACATGTAGAGTAACTTATGGGAGTCAGGATTCTGGCTGCTACTATGTCAAATAAATCTTTGTATGTTTGTGTGTGCATCGCACACACAAGCACACATACAGCATTCTTGCTTCTCCACTTACCATGTGGATTGAGAAAAGAGAAGGAAAAATCCAAAAAGCACAAATTGTTATTCCATATTTTTGACTTTTGGTCCCAAGTGTATTCTTTGGGTCTTGGTTTTGCAGCTCTCCCTCTCTATCTTCTCCCTAGCTACTTATCTAATAGTTACTTTCTTGGTCTCATAGTGGAGGTCTGCCGGCTCTAAGGGCACTAAGGAAGTACTTTTTTAAAACTAAATGAATGAGCAAAGCTGATTTGAAACAGTGAATGATGATAATTCAGCAGTAAGTTATTTAGTTATTGTAGTGTTAGTGATGATACAAGTTACACATTCACTTTTGGTGGAGAAGGCTGGAGGTTCTATTCCCACAGCATATATGTAAAAAATATTTAAATATACACATCTGTTTACACATATTCATAATTTCCTTTCCAATCATGCTAAATTGTTATCCCTTTTAGACCCCCACTCCTTTTTCCATAAGCATCATCTGATTTTACTTACTACTGTTGCTAAAATCCATTTACCATTAAACATAATTTCATTTATTCTTTCATTCCATACGACCCATATAAAATAAAATACCTTTTAACATATTCTTTACTTCTATTCTTATAATATCCATATTTAATCATATCCATATTTATTTTATCCACTTTTTGTATGTTCAGAAATCTTCTTTACATAGCTTTCCCCATAACTTTTTACTCTTTTACATTTCAAAAACACATGTTCAGTAGTTTCTTGTTTTTGACAATGTAAACATATTCTATTACTTTTATTTTTGCATTGTATGTTTCCTTTTAATGACAATTTATCTATTACCAGTCTCCACAAAAAATGTTGTATTCTACTTTCTGATTACACCATTTGCATTTTATACCATACTTTTTTTTTTCTATATCATCAGTTTTTATTTTCCACAAAAATACTTTTTCTTGGTAACATTTTATTTCTTCATTTATACTTTTTTTTCTCCTTTACTCTAATTTACTGTACCCCAACTTTTATCATTCTTATATTTATACAGTTTTACTAATCTCTCATTTTTTTTCAATTTATCCACTTTAACACTTTGTACAAATTAAATGAAACAACATATACTACTGGGTTAAATAACCCTAAGCCACCTCCTTCTTTATTTACATAAAAACTCCTCTTTTTACTGGATTTAATCTAGAACCCCATATTAATGAATAAAATTGTCTGCAATATTCCTTTTCCAATGTAGTTGGCAACATAAATACACTTGCTAAGAGTGCTATTTTTCCCATCAGTACTGAATTTGTCAAGTAAGCCTTTTTTTCTGAATGATAACAGATATGTTTTCCAGAAAAGATGTTTGCTTTATTTCTTCTATTGTTTTTCACATTCAATTCTGCTTACATCTTTATTCCTAAATTGTATACCTAACAGAGAAACTTAATTGTAAAATATGTGCTCCTGTTCTTTAGTACATCACCCAAACCTTTACTTTTCTCTTTATTTAAAGCCATCCCCATTATATCTAGACACTCTTTTGTGTAAATTATTACTTCTTTTATCCAATTTTCTTTGCAATTATTATGTCATTTGCATATGTTAACAGAATTGGAATTCTTAACTATTCAGATGTTAAAATGAATACATCTTCAGATATCGTTGATCTGTAATGTACTAGTAGTTAAACTGTAATAAGTCAAATCTCAAGGAAATGAGTAGCATTTATAACAGGGAACTACCACGTAGATTATGTTATTCAGCAGATGACTACAGATTTTATAATGTTCACCACAGAAGTGCAACAGTTCATGTGTGGTATAACACTCATACTAAACTAAATAAGGACTGAGTGGAACTGAACATCTTTGATTCCTATGTTAAACATGTTTGATATATGCATGCATACATGTTTTCATTAATGTAATGATTCCAGCTGTTTGTTATGGAATCTGTTATGTGCAACGTTGAGGAGGGTGAAAGATTAATATTAGTCTCAGGGAAGAAGATGCCTGGTTTGTTAGCTTGTTTCTTTGAAGCAGTCATACTTTGTTATCTTTGTCATATGGGCTTTAAGCATTTTTCTACGAAGGATGAGCTTACTTACAAATCATATTTCATTAGGTATTTATTCCATGAGACAGAGGTTATTTTACATAAAGTTATTTTTTTGCAGGCCAAATTTAGGTTAGGTTATACCTGCTGTGAGGTGTCATAATCTCTTAATTCATAGACTGTATTGTGAACCATAAGTGTATTTTAAGAGGGCCGCAAGATTGCTCGCTCAGAAGTTTAAGGGTTAGATAACCTTCCATATTACTGTTGCAGTATTCTTTACCTAAGAAATCTCCTGCCAAGGATAGCTCAACGTCCGACCAGTATACCAAAGACTTTCCTTCTTATAGGTCTTGTGCTCCCCACACAAGGCGTAGGGCATAAAGGTAACATAGAGATGAGCACACTCAGAACTGCTTTGCCACCCGTCCAAATGCCATTATTGAACATCATCCTGAATGCCAATCTGCTGTGATGGTTACCAAGCCATGTTTTCAGATAAGTGCCCCATTCAGCTTTTTTCTGTTTCTCTTACCTGTTGTGGTTCAGATCTCTTCTGTTTTTCTTACTTGTTGTGATTCAGGTTTCTTCTGTTTCTCTTACTTGTTCGTGTCATTCAGGAAGGGAAAATGTCAATATGGGAAGCAGATTCCCCATAAAGACCATCACAACCAGTGTCTCTTCTGTTTCTGTATGATTATAAGAAGCACCCTGTGCTCTGTCAGGAATTTGTGAATACGACCCTCCTTCATGTTTGTCCTCCTTGTCCATATGCCTAGATAGCCAACATCTGAAATTGTTGGCTCAGGGTTGTGTGGCAGAATGCTCCCATCCTGAGGGCTGGCCATCTGCCAAGAAAAAGGCCAAAAAATTGGGTCTGATCCAGCTGCTGTCTAGCCTCCTCGGATGTCTCTCTTTAGGCTGGTGAAAGCTCGAAAGGCTGTCCAGTAGTTGCTTCAGATTTCGCTGCCGTGAACCCATCCGAGGCCAGCATGTTTTTGGATTCTTGCATGTGGGAACCTCAGCTTATTATTTCCAAAGGACTGACTGGGATTCCTCGGATCATAGCTCAGGAAGAGACTCCTGCAACCATTATTGAATCTTGCCAGGGGTCTGACACTCGCAGGATGTTTTGTGTGGACATCCAACAGAAAAAGAAGTAAAAAACAAAGCAAATTTCACCTGCTGTTTAGGATCCCCAGTGTGAATGGCAGGATTTCCCTGAGGGTTTATTTAATGCTTTGAGGGCCCTGAAACCTCCTCAAGGGGCCTGCCTGCCTGCTCCTCCCTGGTCTTCCACTCCTCTTAAAAGACCCAGGGTACTGGATTCCTTGGATGAGGACCTGGACTCAGGGAAATAATTTTTGGTTTATTCTTCACAAATCCCTTCTCTCTGGATTATGGTTCATTGGAGGAGAAATCTGTAAGTCCAGACTCTGTCCTGGAGTATCTCTCCTTTGGGAATTCCATTGCCTGTATGATGGATTATTTTAAGAGGGATTGTTATCAAGTCTCTGAGATTCAAAAAAAATATTATGAGCTCCTGCAAATGGAGTCTTCAAAGCCATCTGATGTTCCTCCTATTCCGGTTGCCCTTCTGGATACCTTCTTGGCAGCATCTGTAGCCCGAGACTCTCAACCCTCTGCACCTAAGAAGCCATATAGATTCTATAAAGTTCTTAGGGAGTCCAGATTTCTTTACAACTGCCCTTCTGCTGACCCTCCTGTAGTTTGTCTCCTCTGATAAGCACTTCAGATCATTGCCCTCTACCAAGTTGTTCCATCTTATAAGGATAGTAGGGCTATAAAAAGTCTGGGCAAAAATGTTTACACTGCTGCCACTGTATTCTTTAAGTTTCTAAGGTGGTTTCTGACATTCTTAACAATGGGGGGAGGCTTTGGCCTTTTCCCTGCTGGGCTCTACTTCTCAAGTTGCTCACCTCTCAGTCAAATGTAGCTATGATGCATCTGATGCCTCTTTCAGGGCTGCCTCCTTTGGTTCAGTCACAAAACATTATTCGTGTCTGTGTCTTTAGACTTTTCCTGACGACACTAAGGCCAAACTTTTAGATGCTGGTTTGAATAATAAGAATCTTTTTGGATCCACTGCAGCTAAACTTTTCAAGTCTCACCAGGACAAGGGTAAAGCCTTACAGGAGATGAAACATATTTCTTTCTTATTCCCAAATTTCAGAGGAATTATCCAAGTCTACTTTTGTTCATAGGCAATCTCACCCTCCTCCCAAGGCCAAGAAGGGCTCTTGGCATGTGTCTCCTGCTAAGTCTATGCAGACTCCTGCCTCCCCAAAACCTCCTTTCGAGGATAAGCTCGGTTCATTTTTGACAGTTTGATCCCTTCTGCCCTTGGCCAGGTTCCATTGTCCTTCTGTCTTTCCTTGACTCTTCCAAATTGGCTACAGATAATGTCAGACTCTTGGCTTCTATCCATTTTCCATCAGGGATACTTCATGATTTGTTAATCACTTCCTTCATTTTCAGGCATTTCTTGACCTCCCAGAGAACAGATGTCTCATTTCCCAAGGGTTCTTCATTGTCTTTTGACTCAAAGCACTATTCTGTCAGTGCTTCCTGCTCAGATGGGGAAAGGATTTTACTCTAGGATGTTTCTGGACTCACGAAAGGAGGGCACTTTGAGACCAATTCTTGATCTTTCCCAGCTAAACACTTTTCTCAAGATTCCTTCTTTTTGGGTATTATCTCTGCAAATGTTATTTCCTCCTCTTTTACCCAAGGTCTTTCTGGTGTCTCTGGATCTCAAGGGTGCATACATTCACATGCCCATTTATCTTCTCTTCAGGATATTTTTATGTTTTTCTGTTTCTTCTTGGAATTTTCTGTTCTCGGCTTTGCCCTGTGGCCTCTCTACTGCCCCAAGGGTGTTCACCAAATGCCTTACTCCTCTCATTGCTTTTGCAATGGTTGAGGAATTCAGATCTTTCCCTATCTAGATGATCTGCTTATTCAAGCTCCTTTCCCCAACACTCTGCAGCATCTGAAGTTTACTACTTCCCTCTCTAATAATACATATTAAAACTCTCCACTAATTCATCTGCCTCTTATTACTTTTATGCACCCTGTATCCATAATCCCTTTCTCTTTTACATCTGCACTTTTATTTACATCTCTCCTCCCACTACATTTACCCATTTACTCCACCATCGAGTCCTCCTAACACTTTCTAACTACCTTCTAATACCTCCCTTTTAAGATCTCCACCTGCATTAACCTGTAGATGTCTATATCCATCCCCTTAACCTATATCACAATCATACATCTATCATGCTTTCCATAAAACTTACTATCTCTCTAACCCTCTTGTTAGCACTACTCTCCTTTGCCCTATACTCTACCTCATACTATACTTACCACATTGCAAATTATCCTTCACCAACAGTCCCCTTTATATCAGACCATAATCAAAATATGATCCCTTTACAAATCTCTCCATATGTTTTTGTCCCTTCTCCAACTCTACTTTTCTCCTTTAGATACCTTCACGCATACAATACTACGAAAGACCTGCACATATACAATAAAATACTTTCCAAGCTAAAATTCCTTATCCTACACTCACTCACCCATATCAAACTTTCATCTGACATCCATCCCAACCCAGGCCCTACAACCACAATGCACTATAACCCACCCCCCAATAGCCTCAAATAGTAAATTCCACTGTACACCCACTCTATCTCTAAAACAATCCAAGTCTGACCTTCCCTTTATGAATTTCAACCTCAGAAGCCTCCATAGCAAAATCCATGAATTCCATGCAGCTGTTGCCCTCTACTGCAGACATAGCCATAATAACAGAAAGCTTGCTTAAACCCCATATTAAATCTGAAGAAGTACTCCCTCAATGGTATAGCATCCTCAGAGAAGATAGATTACTTAAACATGGTGGGGGCACTGCTATCATGTTTAAAGATAACCTCAAGGTAGTTCAGCTTAACTCCAACCTACCTAAATTACCCGAAGAAACAGTAACTGCTAGGGTGAATTTAAACAAACAGAAATCTATTATCATTACAGCATTATACCTCCCCCATGCTAATAATCTCCAACATACTGAAACAATCTTTGAATGGGCCTTCTCTAACTTTAGTCAAGAAACAATAATACTTGATGACTTTAACCTCGACTGGCTCACTTGCTCCTCTAAATCACCATCTAACTTTATAAACCTATATAACTTTCACCAAAATATTATCCACCTACCACGCATTGACAAGCACACAAATAAACAATCCATCCTTGACTGGATACTAACAAATAAATATAATATTACTTATGAAGCCGGCTGTCTGCCTGATACTTTGTGATCATTTCCCAACATAACTAATGAGAAAAAATTCAAATAACTGTAACAATATCACATTCCACTATAGCTGGAGCAAAACACAATTTTCCCCATCGATCTTCAACTCTATTTTAAACCAACATAACTGGGCACCTCTAAAAACCTTACAACTAGACCTTGCAGTACAATACAGCAATATTTTTCTTCATACATTGTATCCTCTTACTCTACTTACAAAAATTTGTACAAGAAACAAATTACTCCCCGGGTTAGCAAATGAAACACTTCATCTGTTCAAGGAAAGAGATAGAGCATGGTCATGTTATCGCTCTAACAGAAGCAATGCTCATCTAGCATCTTACCAACAACTCCGACATCAGGCTAAAAAACAAATCAAACTAGATAAAAAGAAATGCTTTCAATCTTGTCAACAAAAATACCAAACAAACACCCCAAAAATTTGGCAGTCAGTTAACCACTTTCTTAAACCAGGAAATCCCACTACACCATTCCCAACTACTAGTACTACAGAATGTATCACCACTCAATTCAATAACCACTTTAGTACCACAATAACCTCACTTCTAAACAATTCTAATAGCTCTCCTCTTTCCATACCTACCTCATCTAACCAGCAACCCCCCTATCTCATATTTGTGCCCACCCAAACAAGTTTCATACAAGACCTACTCTCTAAGGTTAAGTCATGCACTCTTGCCGCTGATCAGCTATCTGGAGACTTTTTGAAACTAGCTACCCCTTCCATTGCCTACCCTATATCCATTTTAATCAATCGTTCTATTTCCAAACAGTAGACTGTGGTGGTGGTGCTATGGTAGCATTGTCGCCTCATTGCAAGACGTTGTCCTGCTTGATTCTCAGCTAGAGTGTCTTCTGTGTGGAGGCATACGTGAATGAGGCATGCCTTCGTTGAAGGTTGTGCATCAGGGCTGGTAACACGGTACGTAAAAATCCACTACCAATCATTAGTGGACCGGAGTTCCACTGTGGCAACCCCTAACCGGGAAAAGCCGAAAGACACAAGTTCTATTTCCGAACAGTATGTACCCAACCTCTGGAAAATATCCTGTATCATCCCACTTCATAAAGGAGGATCTTCCAAAGACATTTCTAACTATAGACCAATAGCCATTCTCTCATCCCTAGCTAAGATACTAGAGAAGTGTATCCACAGATAAATACTAGACCACATCCTAAAGCATGACCTCTTGTCAAATGCACAACATGGCTTTTGGCCCAAGCATAACACTAATACAGCCCTTATAATGTTTACCATCTCTATCAGCTGAAACACAATAGCCAACTTGTTTCTGCATCCTTCCTTGATATTTCAAAAGCCTTTGACACTGTAGCTCACCAGTTCTTATTAAGTAAACTGGGCTCTTCAGTCTCTGCCATGAAGGACTAAGCTGGTTTCATAACTACCTCTCAAATCATAAGCAGTCTACCCTATGGGATAACAAACTCACTCCTTAACTTCCTGTATCAGTTGGAGTCCCTCAGCGCTCATTACTTGGCCTTTACTCTACACTATTTTTACTAATGATCTCCACTCAGCTTCTAGTCCAGCCAGTATCATATAATACACAGATGATGCCACCCTTATCTGCTCTGCTCCCAATATTAACCAGCTTCAAGAGCAAACTTAGACTGCCCTTTGCAGCACAGAAAACGACCTTGCAACCCATCACCTAATATTAAATCCCAATAAAAATAAGCTTATGGTATTTTCAAATGCTTCATCTCCAAACAATCAACCTCCTCTTGCTATTATTTATTCCAATGGGACTAAAATAGAACCTGTTGAACACACAAAACATCTGGGGGTCACTGTAGACAGTGCATTGAGGTTTGACAAACACATAGCTCTGACAATTAAAAAAGTACATATTAAACTTAGCACTCTATACAGAGCCAAACCCTATCTTATCAATCCTGCCAGACTGGCCTTAACTAGAACTCACCTGCTTTCTTCACTACTATACTGTTCCCAAATATTTACCAATCTTCGCAAAACAGAACTTAATAACCTTGAATCCTGCTACAATAAGATTGCCAGGTTTGCATCTAACTACCCTAAAAAAGCACACATCACTGTATTGCCCTCCATCAGCTTAATTGGATAGAACTCCCAAACTTACTTATACTAAATCAACTACTAATCGCCCACTCAGTTATGTATAAACCAGATAACTGTCCAGCTCTAAGGGATCTTGTCCAACCATATACAAACCTTAAATCTCTCAGGTCAGCTAACAAGGTACTACTCAAAGTTAACAAATCCCACAACTCAGTCAGTGACCATACAGCTGTATAATCTCTAAATACTGAAACTCTCTTCCCCAACAAATATTAGCCATCAATAACACACATGATTTTAAGCATGAACTAAAACAATATTTCTTATCCCACTGGACTTGGTCCTGTTCACCCCCCAGACTAACTGCTTTTTCTATACTATATTCCTGCTTGTCTGCTTTTTAACTGGTTCTGATAGCCAACCTGGCAATTATTTATTTGGTACTTCCTTCATTTCTTCGCAGTCCAACCGTACAAACTAACTCTAATTTTTCTACACTACTGAATGATTTAGAATTTTTTTTGATTAAATATAAAACCTTAGAAATTGATAATGATTATTTAAAGTTTGCTTTTGTATTTTAAGACCCGGTCTTTGTGTTGGAGTGTTTTTATAGTGCTTATTAAAGCATTACTTCCTTGGAGCATCGATTCATTTGTGCTTGGTGGACATTTCGCCTTATTTTTCTTAGTTTATTTGGCTGTTTGGCTCATTACTGTTTATTGGTTTGTGTTATGGAGCCACTGCCGAGCACAGATCCAGCTCCTAGGAGCTCCGAGACTGGGGAACTAAGGAAGTTGATCGGGCAACTCACGCAGTTGGTTGCCTTGCTGACACCGCTCAGCCAGTCATTTGCTTCCATTGCAGCGCTTACACAACTCCCGGGGAACCAGGAAGTGAATCGGAAGCAGACTGGGACGGACTCATTTACTTGCGATGAAGAAGGAAATATTTTTTCAAATAGAGAGGACTTAAACTGTGCAAACAGTCTGGACGGGTTCCCTCACATTACGATTGACCAAGGGAACGCTAATAGTAATGGAGGAGATGATATTTCGGTGAGACCGAAAAGTCAGAGGAAACGGCACCAGGAGTGCACGGACATACCAAACGTTTCCACAGGTACACAGAAACTGTTTTCAGACTGCTTCAAAGCTAAATATAGCTTTGATTTAGCACGCAGTCCAACCGTACAAACTAACTCTAATTTTTCCACACTACTGAATGATTTAGAATTTTTTTTGATTAAATATAAAACCTTAGAAATTGATAATGATTATTTAAAGTTTGCTTTTGTATTTTAAGACCCGGTCTTTGTGTTGGAGTGTTTTTATAGTGCTTATTAAAGCATTACTTCCTTGGAGCATCGATTCATTTGTGCTTGGTGGACATTTCACCTTATTTTTCTTAGTTTATTTGGCTGTTTGGCTCATTACTGTTTATTGGTTTGTGTTATGGAGCCACTGCCGAGCACAGATCCAGCTCCTAGGAGCTCCGAGACTGGGGAACTAAGGAAGTTGATCGGGCAACTCACGCAGTTGGTTGCCTTGCTGACACCGCTCAGCCAGTCATTTGCTTCCATTGCAGCGCTTACACAACTCCCGGGGAACCAGGAAGTGAATCGGAAGCAGACTGGGATGGACTCATTTACTTGCGATGAAGAAGGAAATATTTTTTCAAATAGAGAGGACTTAAACTGTGCAAACAGTCTGGATGGGTTCCCTCACATTACGATTGACCAAGGGAACGCTAATAGTAATGGAGGAGATGATATTTCGGTGAGACCGAAAAGTCAGAGGAAACGGCACCAGGAGTGCACGGACATACCAAACGTTTCCACAGGTACACAGAAACTGTTTTCAGACTGCTTCAAAGCTAAATATAGCTTTGATTTAGCACGCAGTCCAACCGTACAAACTAACTCTAATTTTTCTACACTACTGAATGATTTAGAATTTTTTTTGATTAAATATAAACCCTTAGAAATTGATAATGATTATTTAAAGTTTGCTTTTGTATTTTAAGACCCGGTCTTTGTGTTGGAGTGTTTTTATAGTGCTTATTAAAGCATTACTTCCTTGGAGCATCGATTCATTTGTGCTTGGTGGACATTTCACCTTATTTTTCTTAGTTTATTTGGCTGTTTGGCTCATTACTGTTTATTGGTTTGTGTTATGGAGCCACTGCCGAGCACAGATCCAGCTCCTAGGAGCTCCGAGACTGGGGAACTAAGGAAGTTGATCGGGCAACTCACGCAGTTGGTTGCCTTGCTGACACCGCTCAGCCAGTCATTTGCTTCCATTGCAGCGCTTGCACAACTCCCGGGGAACCAGGAAGTGAATCGGAAGCAGACTGGGACGGACTCATTTACTTGCGATGAAGAAGGAAATATTTTTTCAAATAGAGAGGACTTAAACTGTGCAAACAGTCTGGATGGGTTCCCTCACATTACGATTGACCAAGGGAACGCTAATAGTAATGGAGGAGATGATATTTCGGTGAGACCGAAAAGTCAGAGGAAACGGCACCAGGAGTGCACGGACATACCAAACGTTTCCACAGGTACACAGAAACTGTTTTCAGACTGCTTCAAAGCTAAATATAGCTTTGATTTAGCACGCAGTCCAACCGTACAAACTAACTCTAATTTTTCTACACTACTGAATGATTTAGAATTTTTTTTGATTAAATATAAAACCTTAGAAATTGATAATGATTATTTAAAGTTTGCTTTTGTATTTTAAGACCCGGTCTTTGTGTTGGAGTGTTTTTATAGTGCTTATTAAAGCATTACTTCCTTGGAGCATCGATTCATTTGTGCTTGGTGGACATTTCACCTTATTTTTCTTAAATTATTTATTTGGTACTTCCTTGATTTCTTCCTAAAAAAAATGTATATGTAATCATCAAAAGTGCTAGCTATTATTTGTACTACGATTCATTTTACTTCCTTAGAACCTAATTTTTATTGTATTTGATGCATTTTAAGATCTTTTTGTATAAATAAGATGTCTTTTTCATGCTGTTTTACTATGCTGTATATACTGGAGCTTTTCACCCCGGGTCTCCTCTGAAAACAGGATTTTCTTGCCCAGTCGGACAATTATCCGGTAAACAAATGTAAATAAATAAATATGATACTTATAAGAACTAAAGGCTTTGGTATACTGGCCAGATGTTGGGCTAACCTTGGCAGGAGATCTCTTAGTTGAAGAATACTTTAACAGTGAAGAGAAGGACATCTACTGTTATGGTAAGTTTTTGCACAACTGTACTTTGAGTGGAATGCTGTCATTCACTGTGATTGGTAACCACTCAGCTTTATTTGAAGTTAAGCACTTACATTTATTGGGGTCAGATGGATGAATAAATCCAAGAATTATGTTTTCAGTGGTTTGTAGTTAGTTAATATTATGTGAGGAGAGATGGGTTATGATATGCAATGCATAGTGTCCTCCAGGTAATAGGACATTTATTGCCATAGCCATTCTTTAGTGGTAAGAAGGTGTGCTGCTATTGTACAAGCTTTCCAGTGGATTTAATACTTTTCTGATGAAGTTCTTGAGTAATAAAGAAAGTGCTTAACTTTCAATTTTGGTATTGTGTTGTCATTTCTTACAGTTCAGTTTGTTATTTACTTTTATTTGTGCCCTTCTGTGAGTTTTTGTGATTTAATATTTTCTTTGGCTGGTGCTCAATATGTAGATTAAAGGAATGATGTTGGTCTAGTTGTATTGCAAGGTATTCGACTTATGTGACATATGGTATGAAATTACCACCAGGGTCCTTAATAACAGGTGGGGTTGTGTAACTGTATTGCAAGGTATTTGATGTGTGTGACATGTGGTATGAAATTACCACCAAGGTCCTTAATAACAAGTGGGGTTGACGCATTCATTTCTGATTGTATCAAATAACACGTCACTCAGTTTTTTTGAGGGGGTGCTTAATAGGCAAACCTGTTCCAAATAGCAGCAGTCTTCATGGAATTCATTATTTAATGTTGTATTGCTTTTGTTTGTTCTTGTAATAGTGTCATTTACATACATGATACAGTAAATGTGTGGCAGATTCCAAGGGAATTTATTAAGGAAGAGTGGAAAACGGAGTGGGCTGAGCACAGTTCCTTGTAATGGTGCCAGTGTATGTCAGTGAGCTGGCACTTAACACTGTTTAAGTTCTTTTTGATCTGTATTTTCTAAAACACAAAACTGTGGATAGCTGTCATACTCCCGTACTTCACAGATGAAGAAAAAGAATCTTTGAATCATACCATTATGCCTTTGTTTAAATCAGCAAAATGTGAACAAGCAACCTTTTATGATAGAATTCCCAGTACACTTTTGCATATCTGAACCATAGTAGACTGAGAAGAAACAGGTATAGCAATGCAAAGAAAATCCACATGTGGGTAAATTTTTGAAAAATAACGTGTTTTCAGCAAGTGGAAAGAAGCTCTGATCCACATGAATCTCAAAAATTTCAATGAGATCTTGCATTGGCTGGAGCTCCACATCAGTGATTCACTTATCAACATCTTTTAGTCTTTTATTTACTGTATGTAGACATCTTGTTATGGCTTCTGTAATGTTGGAAAGTGGAAAGATTGGACAGTCAAAAGCAGGGCCGGCCTTAGCTGAAATGGCACCCTAGGCGAAGTAGTACTCCAGCGGCCTTTAAGCCCCACCCACACCATACTCCTGAAGCACCCCTATAAGCCACACCCACATGAAGGTCACTTTCCAAGAAAGCCACTCCAGTCATTTCCTTCAATTATTTAAATGCACAGGAAGAAAAGATACCTTGTAATATAGTTAAACTGCAAATGAAGAGGAATTTTTTTTAATAAGCCTGCTTTATCTGTTGCTCCTTCACACATTTTACTGTAAAAGTCATGTCCTCAGAAAATATAAGCCCATGTGCCTTCTTTCAAAGGGATGCTTAAGTTAATCTAAACAGTTTAATTTACTTTGGGTAAGCTCAGTGAAAGTAGAATAGCAACCTCTCTCCTCCATGTGTACAGTAGCTTAAACTAGAACAGCACAAACACAGATAGACTTAGCATACGCAGTAAACTTCTCTGTCATTGAAACGGCATGAAAACCAACACTCCCAGAAAATGCATCTGGCCAGTGGAGGAGTAGGTTTACTTATGAGTCGTTTTCAAAATAGATTCCTTGCACACATTTTAGGGCAATGCATACATGAATTTGTTCTTTTATTCACTTTCCTGATTGTATTAAATTATATTCCTTGTATAATACAGCACCACTTGTTAGAATGTGTTTTAAAATTTGTAGTTTTAAACATTTTAATAAGCAATGAAACAAAGTATAAACCAATGACAAAATTACCCATTTCAGAAAATTTCAGCCATAAAAGACAACCCAGACGCCTGTCATGACAATCCACCAATATCACTCGATACACAATCTCTACAGAAGTAAAATCATTGGAATAATTCCATATTAAAAGAAATCTGTAACTAATGAAGAGGAATGAAGAGGTTGCTAATGGCAAACAACTTTACACCTCACTGTTTCATCTACAAATTCAGTGTCTGTTGCCCTTGTGTTAATCTATATTACATTAAAAAATTGGTAAACTGGTAATATTGCAATAGGAAATGACTAAAACCGACAAGTTCATAGTTACTAGGCATCTCATACAAAAGGAGGAAACTCAGGAGTGTAGAACCCCTATTCCTCCTTGTAATACACCAAATAATCTGCAATCATATGGGCACTGTGATATCAGCACTTCATCTACATGGCGTGGGAGTAGAATCCACAGCCTTATGCACCAAAGGCAATTATGCTACTAACACTGCTTTCAAATTTACAATAGTATGCCATTTGATAAAACAGTTGCATATTAAAAATGGACTTAGCATGAGCAGCAGTAAACTTTCTTTTGAAATGTAATCCCTTGAAAATACACCGAAACTCAATCCCTTGAAAATGCACTGAAAACTCCATTCCATGTAATGCACTGAAACACAAACTCCTTTCTGTCAGCAGTCTGGTAGGTGGTGTAAAGCAGTGGTTCCCAAACCTCTATGGACCAAGACCCACTGTTGAAAATGGTAATTTTCATGACCCATTACTCATATCAGTATATGTAGCTGTCCTGTTCCTCCTTAAAAGAGAGGACGCCGGCACAATGGAGTGTTTTTCCGGGATTTAAAGAGGCCATGTAAACTATTCTCATACTTTATTAGCAGAGAAAATCATAGTCAAATGGGACCCTAGGCGGGGTAATAGATTGGGGCCTCCTGAGCAGCCCCTCTTGCAGCAGCCCCCTCCCCAGCCATACCAGTGTTTTGCTACTTGGCTATTTCTCCCCAGTTACTATGAGCAATGTTCAAACCTCAGTGTGTATTTTCTGCCATTGAAACAGAATTAAAACCTACATTCAAATGAAATGCATCTGGAAAGTGGAGAATTAAGTTTACCTTTGGGCTATTTTCAAATTACAGGCTCCTTGAACACATTTTTATGGCCATGCATTCATGTATGTGTTCTTTGATTCACCTTCCTGATTGTAATAAATTGTATTCCTTGTATAATACAGTACCAGTTGTTAGTATGTATTAAATTTGTAATTTTGAACATTTTTCCAGCAAACAATGAAATAATGCATGACCCAATAATGATAAAACTGCCCATTTCAGAACATTTTAACCATAAAAGGCCACTCGAACTTGTCATTACAATCCACCAGTTAGCATTGTCGCCTCACAGCAAGAGGTTCTCTGGTTCGATCCTCAGCTCAGCTGGGGTGCCTTCTGTGCGGAGTCTGCATGTCCTCCCTATGGTCGTGTGGGTTTCCTCCGGGTGCTCCGGTTTCCTTCCACATCCCAAAGACATGCTGTAAGTGGATTGGACATGCTAAATTGGCCCTAGGCATGAGTGTGTGCGTGCCTAACGTGGAAGGTTGGGCGCCGGGCTGGCAACTCGACACCATAAAACTTCACTACCAATTATGAGCTGACAAGTGCTCTGCTGTGGTGACCCCTAATCGTGAAAAGCCGAGAGAGAGTATAAGTCAATAAGCACAATCTCTGCAGAAGTAAAATTCATTGGAATACTTCTACATTAAAGAGATCTGCATATCCACAGAACAAACAGTACCAGAATTACCCATTCTTAAACCTTGCCTGTGATATAAATAGGACCTGCTGGAGAGATAGGTATGTATCCCAGAGACTACCCTGTCTATGGAATAGGCTCCCCATCCATGTAAAGCAGAGTTCCTCCCTAACGCACAGTACAACTTGGATAATTGGATGGGAAACGGGAAATTCATTCCTGGTTTGGCACCTATGTTTCTAATGCAAACAGGTAACCTGTAAATGGTTCATCTCCCAGGGCCATGCTTACACTTATCAAGTGTATCAGAACTCATCAGAGATTTGGGATTCATTGCTAGGCTTAAAAAGGCCCTTGTGGTCATTAGCCTAGTAAACACCTATGAACCTATATGAACTCTAATTCCTCTCCAGAAACAAACACATTTGATAAGTTGCAAAACATGCCTAAACCTTGTGTGGAATCCTTGTAAGTTCTAAAATCTAGAAAGGTTGTTATAAAAGCTGAATTTGTAGAATGTCCTTTATGAAAGACAATACCAACTGATCAATAACTTGCTCCTCACCAAATAGTTCCCAAGTCGATTAATTGTAATTTCTAAAATGTTATATATAAGGAGATACTAGAGTAGAAGGAGAACAACGTTCAACTGTTTAAAGGAACAGAGGAAGGAAACCCAGCAGAAGGTACCCAAAAGGTCTCGCTGTAAAAGGTAGACTCCACAATACAGTACAATGTCACTTGCCAGCCCTTCCAGAATTACTTTCATAGCAATAATACCCCACTTAAGAACTGCAACTTGTCAGCATCCTTCATTCAACAACAGGCTGCTTTCACATCTGCTACCTGTAAAACATCTTTATCACTATGAGCTATGAGCTATATGTCCTTTACTCTGGACACTTTAAGTGCTATCCACTCACTTTCAAAGAGCACATGTTACTTTCTTCTAGAGTGTATACACAGGTTATTCTGACGCTGATACGGACAGATAATTTACAACATTGCTATTTGTTTCTTCAAAGTGAAGGTTTAACTTCATGGTAACATTTACTTAGGATAAGTGATCACTGCAAGATTCAATATGATCTTGTCCTCACATATGCTCCCTCCAAAAATGCTAATATAATATAATATAATATAATATAATATAATATAATATTATAGTAACATTCCAGTTGTGCAATGCTGCAAAGCTTGGCAGAGACAGCTTAGCTAGTTTGCTTACTTTGTATCTTGTATGTAACGTGTCATTCTTTCATGCCTCAGCTTCATAAATATACATTACTTAATGATTTAAGGACAATTTTCTCATCCTGTCAACCCATAACTGAATGAGACAATAGCTGACTATTATACAGTATAATCTAATTATGCACCTGGCTAACTCATCCTCCACTAACAATTAAAGATACTGAAGCCTCCCTTACATGTCCATTTTATGTTTTACAACAGCTGAAAATTGTACAGCTTGGTAGTACATAGCCTTTGCAAAAATCATTTGTAAACAGTTCAAAAATCTATGAGCAGCACCTAAAGTTTAATTCACAATGGTCGACTATAGTTTGCATATACCTTTGGCCTTTATCCCACTTATTTATGGTATGACACACACACACACACACACACACACACACACACACACTCGTCTTTAAATTCTACACACTCCTACTCTCCTGTCATACAACACACACACACGCACTTTTCTCTCTTATACAGAAGTGAGCAAAACCACTAGTTTAAGTTATACATACACAGATCTAGCACTCGGTGGTGCTGCGGTAGCATTGTCGCCTCACAGTAAGACGTTGTCCTGTTCGATTCTCAGCTAAAGCGTCTTCTGTGTGGAGACATGCGTGAATGGGTGTACCTTCGTTGAAGGTTGTGCGTCAGGCCTGGCAAATCGGTACGTAAAAAAATCTACTGCCAATCATTAGTGGACCGGAGTTCCGCTGTGGCGACCCCTAACCGGGAAAAGCTGAAAGGTACAACAACACAGATCTAGCACAGCAGCACATGCATACAATAACTCTCTCACAAAGCAACACACAGATGTACACCAAGCCCACACCATAAAAAAAGCTACTTGGTAAACTTAAACCAACCTGTCTTGGCTGCATATCGCACACTCAGCATAACAAAACGGAACCTTGCATACACACACTCCTTACCTCAGCCTGCATAAAAATGGAGCTTCCTTCCAGACCAGCGCAGCCTGCATTAAAACGGAGCTTCCTTCCAGTACATGAACACCTCAGCCTGCATAAAATGGAGCTTCCTTTCTGCGCACTTTTGTGTTTGAATGTTAGCGTGCAATGCATGCATGGATCCTATAGGTCTTACTGCTGTAAAAGTGGTGGTGGGGTGTTAGCTCACTTCCTTCCCCCTCCCCTCGCTCTATGGTTCCAGCGCCCATGCGTGGTGGATGAATCGTGCTTTTAATTACGGAAGTGCGGGAGGGAGCAATGCTACAGCTGAAAAGTGAAGAGAATTAAAGCTTGCTAACTCACTTAATTTGCGCCCTTTATGATGCCGGCTTTTACGGCGGTCGCCTAGTTCGCCTATGCCTAAGGCCGGCCGTGCAAAAGTAGGAAAGAAGGCATACAGTGGAAACACAAAAGTAAAAAAGTGAGGGTCATGCAAGAGGAGGTTGGAGAAGATGAGTATTGTGTTTTTGTTGAGGATAGACTGACATTTTTCCAATTTGTTTTTAACAAGGGTAGTTGGGAAAGGAAGAGGGACAGTGTGTGTTGCAGAGAGGGTCAGGAAAAAGTTAGGGAATTTTTGATGGCAAAATATAAAGCACAGATAAGATAGAGAGATATTATGTACTGGGCTGACTGTGGGAAGGGGATACATCACATACAGAAGGGAGACTGAGAAAGACCAAAAGCCGAGTTTTACCCCAGTGTGGAGGGCCTCAAATATTTTCCTGCTCTGAGGAACCTGGGTGCGGTGACCCCAGCAGAGTTGGGGTTGATCCTTCCAGTGGCTCAGTGGTTGAAGCCAACCGAGACAGTAAATTTCTTACCTGCTAGAGGAGAGATTTATAGGAGAGTGCCTGTTCACTTCCCTATCAACTGCAGCCTTGACCAAGTCCTGAAACCTGCTGTCCTGTCTTGCCAGGGTGACACACACCAGGGGACCCACAATGGTGGAGCCACAGCCACCACCTTGTGAAGTAGTCCACAGGTGGGTGGGGGGAGGTGGATATTGTTCTCACACCTGGGAGGATTGTGGTCACACTGCCTGGGCATTTCTTAACCTACAGAAAACAGAATTTAAAGGGAAAAAAATAAGGAAAAGAGAGAGAGAGAAAGACAGCAAATGGACTTGCATGTTAAAAAGGAAATGTCTTTATTTCAGTGACACAAAAATGGGATAAGAAACATTTTTATAATTGAATATGAAACTGTTAGTAACCAGGTTATACATTTTGCAATTAATAATTTAATGAGTACATACTAACGAGTACTGGTTGAGCTTCAGGTCACCTTTCCCTGGTATTAATGCATTTACTTTAATATGACCGAATAACTGTATTACATTTCTGCAGTGAAATGCCACCAGATTTTTCTCTTATTTTTGGTCTATCCTTATAAAATTTGTTGTTTTCTGGCAAAGCATTGATAATTGAAGTTACTAAATAATGGCAGCCATTTGAGTTTCAGACTTCATATCCTTCAGAAAATATATAATAATGGAAAATCTGTCATTCTAGCAACTTTCTAAGTTTATAGGAGTAATATTTTAGATCTGTCCCTATGTTGGGCCTTTGTCCCCCCTCGCCATTTATTTCTGGCATTGTCCAGGTTTCTTCTGTTGAGATGTATACTGACAAGTACTGCATCATTGTCAAGTCTGCTTTCACTTCCAAAATATTTATTACTGACATATTCCATTTCCTTCCACTTGACTAATTTACTGTAATAAAATTACTTAAATCTCAGTGAATATATTTTGTTACCAATTAGTGATGCTGTAAGTATGACAGCCTGACAGGTTTAAATCTGTCACAAAATTATTTAGTGCCATTTTATTTTTTGTTTATATGCGTGTGTATCATTTCCTTTTTAGCGTAATCCCATTTTTTGTGGTTGTGAGACCAGGTGAGCAACACTCCTCTGAAACTGGGGCTGGTTATATTTCACTTCCTAAAACATCGACAAGTAAACAACAAACTACAAAAAGCATGAACGGAAACTTCCGCGAATTTCTTCACAGGGAAAAATTTGCTTGGCCGTTATCCGGAATTTGCCATTTTCTCGAATGTAGAGCAATCTCAGAGTTGATGTATTTAGTTAGGGGGGTGTGGGGTGGGGGGGTGAAGTCCCCTACTTGATTAGGGTTTGAAAGTTTGTTTTTCTGTTGGTCGGCCAAGTGAATTTTTTCCCTGTGCAAAAATTCACGCAAGTGACCGTTCGTGCTTTTTTTATTTCGCTGTTTTTGTGTCGATGTTTTGGTGTTCGGGGAAATTACATTTCGAGGTACTGAGATAGACCTCACTTCCTCAGTAGCTAGAGAGATATGAGCAAAACAGGAGAAAAAGATAGTGGATTGCTTGTCCTGAATGTATGTGCAGTGTGCCTTAAAGGTCTGCAATGTTTCATATTTCTTCTAGGTTTTTTAATATAGTTTAAAGTATGCCAACACCTGCTCCTACATTTCATCCTGCAATTTGTCATGCAGTCCATTCTTTTCTTGTTTGGAAATGCAGTTCTTTACTCTGTTAATAAATGCAGATTATGTTAAACTTACAGTTGTAAAGTTGAGAAGGTGTCCATCCTGCAAAAAAAAGTAATGGCGTGTATGTCTTTAGTGCAATGAGGGAATACTTTGCAACTTGAAATAAATTGCAATACATATTTCTCAACATTCCTGTTGTGATTCATTGAGGCAGCAAATACTTTTACTGGGAGGAAGGAGAATAATGTATTGATCTGTCAGTGAATGGTTTGCTACCATGGAAACCTCAGCAGATAGTCAATTTCAGGAAGGGCAAGGAATTATTGCCATTAATATTCAGCTTTTTTAATATGTCTCTAGCATTGCCAGTGCTTATATGTCTCCATTCTTCTTTTTACGTTATTAATCATGACCTGAAACATTACAGTTTGCATTAATGTAAAGCTAATGAACACCGTGTAGTTAAGTTAGTTTCTGCACTACACCCTCCCCTAAGACGAGTGATGTACTTTTACATATGTAGCATTTGCAGAACTTATGCAAATTTCTGGAAATCCCAAATACATATCAATAGCAGTTAACATCTCTCAGTGGAAGGTGCTGCAATGGTTGTTGGTACTGCAACACGTAATACATTTTAAAATGCAATTCTGATTAAAAATTTCACCAGACAAACTGAGTTATGAGAATGGTAAACCAATAGAGGTATAAAACTTGCTGAACTGCAATGCATGACCAAGTACAGTAAATGAAATACTCCACAATTAATTGAAATATGTATTTGATATGGCAACACTTCCAAAACTTTACAACACTTATAACCCTAAATCAGTCTTACTGACACAGCTATATAATTTTACTATGTTCTCTAACGTGTGAAGAATTTGTAGAACTCAGTGTAAAAATACACACACATATATGTGAGTTCATTTATAAATTGTGTGTATGTGTACACAAACATACGCGTGTGCACACACACACACACACACACACACACACACACACATATATGGGTTCCCTGAAAAAGGTTGAGTGTGTGTGTGTTTGACAGTTTAGTCAACCATTAATGGTTGGCTAAGTATCTTGTCGACAGGTGTTCAAAACTGTCCAGTTCCTGGGTGTTGGAGATTATGACCTTACCCTATGTCTGTGTGGTCTTTAATATACATAATTAGGTGGGGTGAGAGATGTTGACAGGTGCTCGAAACTGTCCAGTTCCCAGGGGTAGGGGGTTATGTCCTTACTCTGTGTTTGTGTGATCTTTGAGTTAATATACATACTTAGGGTGTGGGAGGTTCAGCCTCCCTGCAAAAAATGTTTTTGTTTGTTTTTTATGTTAAATTTTGCATTTGCCAATGTTGTTTTTGGCACATGTATAGTTGTGTGCCAACATCATTATTTCCAGCATTAGTATGTTGATCTTTTCCACGTTGGAGTTGTGTGTATTCTATCCATACCTCTCAACTGTACAGATTTTCACAGAATGACCCAATTTTTGCTTCATATTTCATAGTTTCATAGTACAGTACTAGGCTATCTGCCCTAGGGCATTTATAAGCCTAGCCAAAGTGTATGTGGCTTTCGCCACCCCATGTAATGATACAAAAAAGTGTACAATTTAAATTAAATTTAGTTTACTGTGCCTCTATCTAGCAATGACACAGAGATGACCCCCAGGGTAAACCTACGATCACCCATCCATTCGTCCAGATTTCTCCTGAAGAGAGTCAGTGAGGGGCTCTGCCTAACATGGACAGGTATCCTGTTCCAGAGTGCGGGAAGCCTCTGGGTTATGAATCTGTCCCTCCAGCATGTCCTATTCATATTTGTGCTGAGGTT
Organism: Protopterus annectens; assembly: GCF_019279795.1. Lineage (NCBI taxonomy): Eukaryota > Metazoa > Chordata > Ceratodontiformes > Protopteridae > Protopterus > Protopterus annectens. Next base: position 237,791,442 of record NC_056745.1, read on the forward strand.
TAGATCTTTAGCTCTCGTGCTCGTGGCTGTGATGGATTTGGATTGTTTGAGGTGGAGCATGTCCATTAATTCTGAATTGGACATGGCCTTGTACGTAAGGCACAGATCACCTCTGAGCAGGCGGTATGCTACTGAACAGAGCTGGAGCTTTTTCAGTCTGGCAGCATATGACATATGCTGGAGACCCTTGATCCTCTTGGTAAGGTACTTTTGGCGTCTCTCCAGCTGCTGCAGGTGCCGGGTGAGGTACATACCAAATGGGGCATTGTACTCAATCATAGGCCTGATAAGGGAGGAATATAAGGGTACAATGACATCCTTTGATCTGGATGTGAATCCCTTCATGATCAGGTGGGCAATTTAGAAGGTCTTTCTAACCACTTTGGCGACGTGGGTGTCAAATGAGAGGTCACTGTCAACTTGGGTCCCCAGGTCTCGGATTACTTTTTCCATACTTAATGGATTACCACCTATGTGGTAATTTGTGGGTACTTTGTTTTTTCCAAAGGGGATGACTATACATTTTTTGGCATTTAGTTTAAGGCCATGACTCTGGCACCAGTCGTCTGTTTCTGTGAGGCCCTTCTGGAGGATGCATGTGTCAGCTGGTGTGTCGACTATGGCGCCTAGTTTGCAGTCATCTGCGAACTTTGTCAGCCACAACCTCCCTATGTTTGCCTGCACATCTGAGAAATAAATGCCGAACAAGAGGGGTCCCAAGACAGAGCCCTGTGGGACTCCACTTGTGACTGGCTTAGAGTCTGACATAGCTCCAGCTATTCTGACTTTGTGGGTTCTGTCCTTTAGCCAGTTTGCAACCCATCTTGTGACAAATGGGTTTACATTTAAGCTGTTGAGCTTGTCTATGATGCCTAAGTGGGGTATTGTGTCGAAGGCTTTTGCCAGATCCAGGTAAGCTGTATGAACTGCTTTGCCTTCATCGATGGCTCTAGTGACGGTTTCAAAAAAGTCCACCAGGTTTAAAAGACAGGATCCGCCTTTTACAAAGCCGAACTGGGTAGGGTCAATTGTCTGTAGGTCCCCGATGTCTTTGTTTAAGAGTTCCATAATGATCCTTTCCATAGCTTTGCAGACCAGGCTGGTCAAGCTTATGGGGCGGTAGTTTCCAGGGTCTGTAGAGGTGCCACCTTTGTGGAGTGGGACCACTGTAGCTGTACGCCAGTGTTCAGGGACGTATCCTGTAGCAAGGCTACGATTAGACAGCGTTCTTATGTGCGGGTTTAGCTCCTCTAGGAGTTCACGTACACTCAACCCGGGACACCGTCAGGTCCCATGGATGCTGTATTTTTAACTTTGCTGAGGGCAGCTCTCACCTGGACATCTGAGATTTCAGGGAGTTTGCATTCAACTGAGATATTTATTTCGTCTTTTGGGGGTGAGGGAGGGGAGAAATTTGCACTGAACCTGTCTGCCAGTATGTTGGCAATATCTGTGGGTTCAGTGTATTTTTTGCCGTTATGAACTAACTCTGCGCATATCTGAGGGTTTCCTTGGGTTTCTAACATAACTGAAGAAGGCCTTGTGATTATCTTTAGTGTCCTTAGCGATTTTTCTCTCGAAGTTGGCCTTTGATGATTTTATTAGCGAATGTAGTTTTTTGCTAGTGCTGATCAGGGATGCCTTCCCTTTATGGGATTTTGCTCTGTCTTGCAGTAGCTTCCTTCTCTTGTTATAAAGCTTGTTTATGGCTGGGGTCCACCAGATAGGATGCCTGCCTTTGGTGGAAAGGGTCTTGGTTTTATTTGGGATTGCATGATCCATGCATTCTTGGAGATGCCCGTAGAAAGCATTTGTGAAGGATTCAGCAGTGTGGGATGTGGTTTCCACTGGCCCAGGGGGCTTGAAGGATACCATTTCAGTCCTAAGGAGTGTAAAGTCGGCTTTTGAGAAGTTTCTCACTGTGGTCTTTTGTGCTAGGGGTGGAGGTGGGATATGAATATCTAGGGTTATTAGTTTATGGTCTGATCTCACCAGTGAGGGGTATACTTCCGGTGTTGAGCATTTTGTCCCCATGTTTGCGATGATCAGGTCAAGTATATTATTTCCCCTTGTGGGGGAGGTGATTAGTTGTTCCATCGCATTTGAGTTGATGAATTCCAGGAACCTTTGGGCTAGGGTGTTGGGGCTTAAGTAATGCACCCAGTCTATGTTTGGGTAGTTGAAGTCTCCCAATATGATGGTATTTGGTGAGACATTCATATCCTCCAGTGTCTTCAGGAAGGCTGAATGGAGTTCCTGAGATTGCGAGGGTGGTCTGTAGCATGCTACAAGTTGTATAGCAGTTTTGCCTACGGTTAGTTGCACATGGATGGTCTCCGATGCTTCGTGCGTTGCCACTAACCTGGAGGTGTGGGTGTCTTTAATGAATATGGACACTCCCCCTCCTTTTGTGATTCGGCCCAGGTTTTGGGGCCAAAATGCATGATACGAGGTATAACCTGGTAGGGCTGGGGTGCTCTCAGGAGCCTTGAACCAGGTTTCAACTACTGCACAGACATCGATGCTCTCCATACTGAGGAGTGCTTCGAGAGCCTGCATCTTGAGATTTAGACTTCTGGCGTTGAGCAGCATTACCCTTAGTTTTTTTCCTTTATTGTTTTCTAAGGTGGTAGGTTTTTGTCTTTTGAGCCTTGCCTAAAAAAGGCACTATGGGGGTGGCAAGAGCCTTAGCCAATATCCGGAAGCCCAGTGGTGACAGGTGCAAGCCGTCCCTTGCGAAGCAGCGTGGCTTGTCCAGCATGTCATCCCAAGCAGACAGACATTGGATCCCCCTAGAATGACACCAGTAATTGAGCCAATTATTAAAGCTGATCATCTTGTCTTTGTATTGTGGCATCATTCTTGGTGAGGGCAAGATACTGCTCAGGGTCAGGGTCATACCGGCCTGGGCTACATAATCAGAGAGCTCCTCTAAGTCTCTTTTCATGTCCAAGGAGGTACGTCTCAGGTCATTCACGCCGGCATGGACAATGACGGAGTCATATTTGTACTTGCTTTGGAGTGACCTGAGTGCTTGTGTTATGTGGCGGATCCTAGCTCCCGACAGGCAGCTCACCGTTACCCTCTCTTTGTTCAGCCTGGTAAGCGGGACATCAGTGTGTCTGACTATAGAGTCACCTCTGTTCCGTTTTTCATAAAATTATGGTTTTCTGGCAAAATAGTGACAAATCATTAAAGACTGAAGTTAGAAAATAATAACAGACATTTAGTTTCAGACTTCATACCCTTCAGAAAATTCATACTAATGCAAAACCTGTTATTCTATCAACTTTGTAAGTTTGTAAGAGCAATATTTAAAAATTGTCCCTATTTTTGGGCCTTTGTCACACTTTTATTTATGGCTAAGAGGTTGGGAGGTATGATTCCATCTTTATTTTACTTAAGTTGGATGTAAATAAGCACCAGTGCTGTTGATGTTTTGTGTGTTAATGATTTTGAGATTGTGTAACTCTGGAAAACAGGGAGAGCAGTATGTTTCACGTAAAAGCAATCGATCCAGTTTTTCTGAGATTGTGTTTTAGTGAGTTAGTTTATGATGTACTGGGTACCAATGCAGAATTACTTAAGGAACTAGAAAATTGAGCTGAATGTTGTCAAACATAATTAGAAGTAAAGGGTATTGGCAATAAAACATGTTAAAAAGAAACTCCAAATGTCCTGAATCAGGGTGACAGTTTTAGTGTTTCAAACACATTAAAACATGCTTTTCCTGAAGCATCCCATTGCAGAACATTTGATAGGCCAGCTTTTCATTTCATCAGCTGTACCTTTCATTATCAGTGCAGACACTGCATGACTATTATTGTATAGTAATAGAAATGTCATTCTCCCCATTGGAAAGACTTTACACCAAGCATCATATATGATGCCAAAACATAACCATTTTCTTTAAAATACCTACCCAGGAACCACGTCATGAAGTTTTATCTAATACTGGAATCTTTGACTTACTTTTTCAGGTTGCAAGCAGTTCTGTTTTATGAAGTGCATACTAGACAATGATTTTGTACAGCTGTTACTCAGACAGGTTTCTCTTCAATGTCCTTTTTTGTTGGGTCATGCATTTGGTTAACAACCTTAGGGGGCCCTGTTGTGAGTTGCCAGCTACTCCAGACTGTAAAGCTGGTGCTTTATAATTTATGGAATATAAAAAGGCTGTGTTTAACTGCTGAAGTCCATGACCAAAGTGAAAATTAGCTATTAATGTCTGCTTTAGTGATTAGTCCAGCTGATCTTTTTAAGTGAAAAGGGCAGATTGGGATTACCTGATTTGAAGGGGTATTTTAGAGCAACACAGTTAAGGCTTCAAAACGTAACACAAACAGAAAATTATGAGTAAAAGTGGAAAGGGATGCTGATAAACAGGGGAATCTCAAGAAACAAGGAAAGAACGGGATTTTGGATGCAGACCTCTAAGGAGAATAACAATAATCATACAGAATATTATATTCATAAATCAGAAAGTATTCCTTCAGCAATAACTTCCTTTACCTCCTTCAAAAAAACCCTTAAAATCCCATCTACAACATCATTGGCTATGTAACTGTGACATCCCTGACTATTCTCTTATAAGTACTTCTAATCTACTAACATTTCTCTCTCTCTAAACAGTCTTCTTTCCCCACTAAGGCACCTCTTCCGTTTTCTGTTACTCTAGTAACACTTCCCCTCTGTCACAACACTACTTTTCCCACTAAGGGTCCTCTTCCTTTATCTATCCTAACTGATTTATCTATGCATCCCACCTTCATATACTAACATTTATTACACTCGTAGCCTAATTTCCATTTTCTGCATACTAGCTGTTTTTTTCTGAATACCCTGTTTTATGCTTGTACCACCTACTGCTCTCTACTAACTCCTCAGCTATCAGTATATTATTTCCCCTTAATATACCTTTTCCTTCTCTCCTTTACTCACAGCTGCCCCTCATCCACTTGTTCATTAACTCATATTTCATCCTTACATTAGAAATTAAAAAAAAAAAAAAAAATATATATATATATATATATATATATATATATATATAATCCAGTTAGTCTAGAATTACATTTTGTTTGTGAATGTAATCTATTTATCAATGTTATAATCAATAGATATAGGAATGTATGTATGTTATGTATGATACCATGTATACAAGTTGTCTTATGTAAAATGTAGCCTCTGTATTTGGAGTTTTTCTCCCCAGGCCTCTGCTGAAAAAGGACCTGCATCCAGTTAGACTTTCACGATAAACAAATGTAACATAAATAATAAATAAATAAATATTCTGAGAACTAAGCCAACACAGGAATGGAGAAAGGAGATTCTGCTGATAGGGATGACTGCAATTGGGGATACAGACAATAGGCCATTGGTGGCTGGAATTTATCGGAGAAAACTGGGAAAAGAACCAAGGTATTGAGAACAAATAACTAAAGAGAAAAAGGTAATAGAATGGGAAGATGCCAAGAACCTATTTGGACTGCAGGTTAGAGATTGCCTTCCCTATCAAGGAGTGATATCAGAGTATAGGCAAAGAGAAAGAAATAGGGGGATCTAAATGAAAGACCAGCACTGGTGTAGAGTATTTAGTAGACTCTAGAACAGAAGCTGCCATTAAAAAAGGAATAATTAGTAGAGGCTATGAAATATTGCATTGTAACTATAAGAATCAATCAGAGGACGTTAGAAAGGATTGGGAAGAGCGACTGGATAAGCAATTCACAAAGAATGACTGGGGGATATATATATATGTCTCCCAAATATGGAACAAAGTCTAGAAGATTTAGGATCATTGCTTGGTGGTGTTTACCTAGGTATTTTTATACTCCAAGTAAACTCCAAAGAATTTTTCTGCAAGTAAACAGCAAATGTTGGAGATGTGATGGGGAAGAAAGAGGTAACTGGGAATATATTTTCTGGGAGTGTAATGAGTTGGCAGACTTTAAAGATTCCCTGTAGATACTGAGTGAGCAAATTACTATAACTAAGGAAATGATTTTTTGAGGTATGATACAAAATCTGAATTTCCAAACATAGTAAGGCCTTGCTGAGTCTAATTATGATGGCTGCCAGAAAAGCAATTACTAGAAAAGGGAAATCAGTGGCTAAACCAACTGTACTTGAAGTAGTGAGCATAGTAGCACAAGTAAACCAACTGGAACTGGGATCTTTAGAAAATGGTAGGAGAAAATTATATAGGAAAAAATAAAAATTGTAGGAACAATACATAAGGAGGAGGAATGAGGTTTAAAAGAAGCAAGATTTGAATGAGCTATGTAATGTTTGACTGGCTAGGTTATAAGTGGTGTATAATGTTTGCAACTACAATTGTGTCAACATGGCTTGTAATGTATAATGTTTGCATCTAGAATTGTATCAGAATGGTTTGTTTTCATTTATATAAATGTAAGATTGCCTGTGTCATATGTGATAATTTAATAAAGATGTTTCTTGTTTAAAAAACATTTTATTAAACATTAAATTAAGAAAGTGACCAAAGTAAAACAAGCAGTGCTGTTGTTACTTTCATGCGGTATTATTTCAGTCACATTGCTTTAGAACGGAAACCTTTAATTGATGTCTGTTCTCCATCACCTTGCGTACTGTCTGTGAGAGCAGAGACCACCAGTAAATACCTCTATATACTGTTCAGTCTGATTTTCACTTTAAATGGCATCTATAAATTTAGTCTCAATCTTTCCTACTTTTGCACTAAGTGTTGACCTGAGTCCCTCTGCTTAATTTAATGAAGCTGTTCAAAGATCTGCCTAAGCTGCAGTATATAGTAAAGGGGAATGCATTCTCAGTTGTCATACATTAGTAGGTGTTTGTGCTGTTAGGCAAAATGTATCACTTGAAGCAAATATCTTTTTTCCTGAATATTTTTCTCATATTTCATTTCATAGCAATATCATACATGATGGCGCTTTATTATGTACAGCTGTTAAAACTTCCATTGTCTTCTGCCACCTACACAATCATAAACTTTACTGCACATAGAGCCTTTTACGTTTGAAAAGTTAGCAGTGATTCCCTGCTTTTATCCTCATTTAACCCTAACTCTGTGCATTTCCTCTGTACTTACAACAGTAGCTGCAGTCACTGAAGGCTCAGCACTCACAGGCAGTACAGTATAATTGTCTTAAAGCTGAGAAGGTCAAAACAAGTCTTGTGCAGCATACCGTCCCTGGATATAAGAAAGCTTATTAATCAGTGTAATAAGCAAAGGAACAATAGGCTGAAAGGAGGCAGTCTGTATGTACTTCTATCAGTTGTCAAATATCACCTGTCTGCTAATACAAACAGAATGCGATGTGGTAAGTGGACCTGCACCCCACTCATTAATGCTTTGCGTGACTGTGACCAATTCAGAATGTCTATGACACACTATATATTACATGAGAGAGAGAAAAAAAATTGTGAAAGCACGTTTCTGGTCTAATTTGAAATGCTCCCTTGACAGGTTTAAACCATTTAAAGAACAACATAGTTGTGGTATTTTACTAGATACATCACTCTCAGTCTGCACAGGTACAGGTATTCTGTTTTCAGGTTAACAGTGACAGTAATCTCCAGATTTGCAGCAGTAGGCCATCCTTCTTACAAGATCAAATAACCTTAAACCCCTTCAAAACCCAAATAGTTTATTTTAAACTCTAATGTTTGTTTGTCTTTTGGCTTTTCCCGGTTAGGGGTCGCCACAGCGGAACTCTGGTCCACTAATGATTGGCAGTAGATTTTCACGAATGCCGAGGTGCCAGCTCGATGTCCAACCTTCAACGAAGGCACGCATGTCTTTCAAATGCCACCCAACTGCAGGGAGGACATGCAGACTCCACACAGAAGGCACTCCCCGCACTCCAGCCGAGAATTGAACGGGAGGACCTCTTGCTGTGAGGCAACAAACAATCCAAAAGGCAGTTTTCAATATAATAGACAATTCTACAACATATTTTATCTGTGTGTGTATGTGTACACACACACATGTATGAATACATAAATATCTGTGGGTGTGTGTGCGTGTGTGTGTGTTGTGTGTGTGTTCAGAAGTAAAAAGGGTGCATAACAACACTTAAAATAGATTAGGTGAGCATGGAAGAATGGTGTTAATGTAAGGCTACTAAATTTATAGTTCTGCTCTGTATTTATAATTGTAGAGACTGGTATAGTTGCTATGTGCACTCAGATGAAATAAGAGGTCATAACCCCAGTGGGATGAAATGAGGAGATGATGACAGTGATTTCCATTTTTCCCAGTAGAAAAATGTATAAAATCAGTTTACCGATTAAAGATGAGCAGAACTATGGGGTCTGGTTGGATTGACCATATAATTGTTAAATCAGAGAGAAGAGACTTAGTAGAATCGCGTACTAACCTTATTAGCACACCACATCAGGGGTTGGCGAATCCTTGAGGAATGAAAAAGGCTGCCTTTCGTAGCAGTAAGAACAGAACAGGCACTGAAAATTGTTGAACCATTAGACTGATATAATTTATTGGAGAATTTATGAAATCTTTCCTTAAGGATAAAGTTTGGGATTACTTTGCTTTACATCAGATGCTCGTACATTAGTGGTGAATGCTTCTGCTGAAGTAATATCACATTCCAGGCTTACTGCTGTCATCGGCAGTGGTGTAGCCCTGTATCAGTTGAATGGATACTAGCCCTTCTCTCCACTATAAAAATGTTTCTCCAAGGAATGGGACTTTTAGTCACTTGAACCTAAAGCAGAACATGTAATTTTGTGAGGGATGACAGTTGTCTTCAAGTATGTTGAAGTGAGATCCTAAGAGTACTAGGAGAAAGAAAGACTTAATAAATGATGTACTTGTCTAATATCCATTTGACTCGTAACATGCCCTTACTTTGTCTCCACACAAGACTTTACATAACTCATAGAAATAGTGCTGGTCTTGGTCTTTGCAGTATGTGGGGGAGAACAATCACTGTAGGGCAACTCAACATGTGTGCACTACACTCTGCATGTAAAAACAAACAAAAAACATTTGCTTGAGAAAGCTACATTTTCCCCGCACCATCTTATATGCATTTTTTTGTTGTGCTCCAAGTAAACACTTAAATGTTATCAAGAATGATCAAAATTCTAGGTAATACAGGATGTGTGAAATGTGAAAAAGCCATGTTTTAATTTGTCAGAGTGTTTTGTAAATTAATAATAAAAATAAATAGCTGAAATAATTAAGATGTTTAATTTTGTGCATATACTCAGTTTGATAAACATGACCATTTTTATCTTTTTAGAATAATGCATCAAAGCTGTTGCTTGCTATCATGGAAAGTCGACAAGATAGTGAAAATGCTGAAAGAATCTTGTACAATATGAGACCAAATGAACTGGTAAGAATATTACATTATATGGTGAGTTGTGGGTAATAATTATTGGTGTTAACACCTGATTACGCCATTAACTCTTATTCTGATATATCTCAGTTGCATTGTTCACATTTTAGCTGTTGTCTTCACTGAAATATGTATAAACTGTGTGATATAGTGTTGGGAATTTCAGAATGCTGAAATCAAAGCAATCACATTGAAAACAACTTTTGATGGATGTTTTGTGTGAATGGATTGGCCATGTGTACCCCACAATTCAGGGGGATTTTCCCCTATATCCTAACTTATAATCCTTAGTTACTGCAAATGAGGGATAAGAATACTTACCCACACTATTCTCAATAATCTAGTCTCAGAATTTTGTATTTCAGAATCATGAGATTCAGAAAAACTTTATAAAAATCACACTCAAGATTAGCAGATGCTTTCTACTGCAGAATTTCTTCAGTACCTGTGCCATTTTAAATGCAATTGCTTTGTCTTGTTCTATAATAGGTACCACTGGAGAAGACATGCACCTCATGCAGTGATGTGTTTCACTCCTGTGTTATCAGTTTAAGGCTGCTCTAGTCAAATAATTGCAATGTTCCTGTGAGTATTGGACACTAACTGTCTGATGGCGGCTGGTTCTTCAACATTTTCTGGACTTGGACGTCTAAGATGGCTGCACACTGATCAACAGAATGAGTTCAGCTCTACCACTGTGAAAACAGCGACTGAAAAAAAGGATATCGAAACTGTCATTCTGCATAAAGTTCAGTCATTGGCTAGTAATTACACTAAAAGGATGTCAGCAAAGAAAAAACTGGTTAACCTAAAAGAAAATCAAGCAGAAAAGGTGAAGAGAAAACTCTGACTGAAAAGAATCCTAAAACAGTTCAGCAAAAATCTGTTCCATGTTTCAGATTTCTTACAGAAGATGGCTTTGAATAGTACAGAGGAAAATACATCAAATGGAGTCAGGGATAGTTAAAATGAAACATTAGCAAAAATATATCAACTAAAATGATGATGCTGGAAAACATAAGAAGCTTTGACTAGCTATTCAGATGAACTGATAAAATTCCAAAAATCAAATGACAAAATGAAGAAAAGGTTGGCTGAGTATGAGTATGCTAAAGAAGAGCTTTTTAAAAAATAGTAGAGTAAGAAAACAGAGCATGGAGAGAAAATGTGAGATTCTTTTTAGTTGTACAAGAGAAAATGGAAGGAGCAGACTGTATTCATTTCTAAAAGTACAAATAAGCAACTGTCTAGTGTTCCATAGCTGGATTTCTTTATTGAAAGGATGACATCATATGAATGCTCCAAACCTGTACATAAGAAAGTAGCCAAGACCCATATAAGTAACGCTGCAATCATGCCAGCAGAAACAGTTGATCCTGACAAATCTGTAGCAAAAAAGGAAAAATATTGAAAATTGGAGACGTGTTTGTGCAAAATGATTCTTCACTGTACACACCCAACTAAAGATAAGCAAATTTATCCCAGTAATCAGGGAATGTTGAGAAACAGGGGTGAGATTCAAACTGCTCTGTCTGGCTGTCTTTATAATATTTTTTCATGGATGATCAAACACATTTTTTAATGCAGAACAGGCTAAAGAAGAAATAGAAACGTTTATCCAGCAAATATTGATCCAGCAAGAAGAAAAGGACTCTGCTTCTCATTCTTATGACAACAAACCCATAGAGAGATTTTGTCAGTGAAACTACTCCTTTATTCCAAAGGAAAATGTTTGAGAGAGAGAAAAAAAGCACTGGAGCTGACTAGAAGAATCAGGAGCATCCTGGACTTCAGTGAGAGACTGGTGCTGGGAGATGTACATGATCAGTAAGAAGACAAGCAACACTGAAATTAGTGAATACATTTGAGACTATAAAACATCAGTCCCACTGGATATATAAGTAGACATGTAAAGTATGGTTTTATGTGAAAAAGTGCTTGTGAAAGACTGGAATTTTGGTGGCTGTTAAACTTGGGGATGAATGGAAGGCCTGTATCTCATTTTATATCATCAGTGATTAGAATGATACTGATGGAAAAAAAAGAAGTAACTAAGTAAAACATTATTGTTCATATTAATAATTGCATAAGTAAATCATGATGTAAATTGCATTTTATATTGTAAAGTAGTTTTGCATAGTGTGTAGTAGCGGGTATTTTAAATGTGAGGTGAGGGAAGTCACTAACCATCAGTAACTACTATGTAAGTTAAAGAACACAAGTACTTTTTTACTTGTATGATACAGAAGCTTTATACTGTAATAAGATAAGAAAGGCTGGTCAGAAGTAAGCCAAAGTTAATAGAATGTGTTGATCCTTGGCTGCTGAGTTGGAGGATGAGGTGAAAAGTTGTATACCAGGACATCTGCTCAGTAGCATGAAACACAACCTGTTCTGATCAAAAGAATCACTATTTAACCTTAGCTTCCAGACAACCTTTATGCCATGTGAATGGAGGACTTCATCTGTCATCCCTTTGTACAAGGGCAGGCTATCTATGGACCTGGGTAACTACCAACCCACAAGTCTGACTAGTCTCATATGCAAAGCCATGGAAATTATAAACAATGACATAGGAAATGTTTAGCCAGTGGATCATGCTACTGGATCGAGGCAATTGAAGTTCATATATATGGTTCCTTAGTATGCAACAAAATCCAGAAAGTTTAGGATTTTTGCTTGAAGTGTTTGCAGAGGTATTTCTTTTCTACAAGCAGACTTCAAAGAATTTTTCCTCCTAACATAGTAAATGCTGGATGTGTAATAGAAAGAGAGAGGTAACTGGAAATATGAGTGGGCAAATGTTAAATGTTCCCTTCAGAGTACTCTTTCAGATGTTGACTTATCAAATGCCTGTAAGTAAGGAAATTGTTCTTTTGAGCTAGGACACAGAATTTGAATTGCCCATACATAATAAGGCTTTATTAAGTTTAATGCTATTGCTTGCCAAAAAGTAATTAGTAGAAAATGGAAATCAAAAATATAAACCAACTGTAATTCAAGTACTAAATATTTTAAAGGGCATATACCGATTTGGTCTTTAGAAAAGGGAAGAAGCAAATTATATAAAAATAAATGGCATTTGTGGAAAGAATCCATGCCGAATAATGTTCAGGAGGAGTAGTGAGATTTAAGAGAAGGCAGGACTTGAGCAGTTTACTTAATGTTGGACTGAGTAATTAAAAACAAAGGAATACTGTGGTGGTGGTGCTGCGGTAGCGTTGTTGCCTCACAGTTAGACGTTGCCTGTTCGATTCCCAGTTAGAGCGTCTTCTGTGTGGCGACATGCGTGAATGGGCGTTCCTTCGTTGAAGGTTCTGCGTTGGGCCCAGCAAGCCAGCACATAAAAATCTATTGCCAGTCATTAGCAGACTGGAGTTCTGCTGTGGCAACACCTAACCGGGAAAAGCCGAAAGACACAAACAATATATAATGTAAAATGCATAAATATGTCATGTTAATATGTGTTGTGTTTTATTTTAATATGTGTGTGCCTATGTCTTAAGTGATAATTGTTTAGAAAATGTTAAACTCCACCTTAATTGCATGCCTAAATCATCAAAATCAGTGGTCATGTCAGTACACTGATATTTTGCTGTTGGTCTTTTGAGAGGTGGTTCTGGTGGGTTGGGATTATTACCAAGCTATTGAAGGTTTTATGTATTCACATGGAGACTGTGGTCTTTAGCTTTATAGTGTAGTACAGGCAGTCTAGCACCAGAAAGATTTGATGAATACTTATTACTCCTGAAAAAACAACCATGTATGCAGCTTTCCAAGGTAAAGGGAATCCCTTTCCATGGAAACTGTTACCTTAATGCCCCGTCTTTCAAGACTGCTGGTTCTTTTTCAGTTTGCTGACATTTGAATGTCTGATCTTCTGATTTGCATTCACTTCATCAGGAGATGAATGAACTGACCCACTCACTGTTCTCCAAGTAAACCTTCCTTCTAGACAACCTGCCTTCTGTTTGGATGGCACCATACTAGTTACTGCGTATCCTACCATAGCAGTACAGCTAGATCTCTGTGAGTCATGGGTATTAAAAATACTTACTTTCCATTTTTTAGATTCACTGGGTGCTGGCATGTATTCAGAGGAACGAGTCATAAGTTGGTGTATTCTGTGTAGCATCTTCTGTTATGGTACACCTAATAGGTCACCCACTGCAGCATCTCCTGTGATCCTACTTAGTCTGTTTTCCTGTCAGAGGAGAATGTTCCATTTCTGCGCTTTTTGTTTAGCAGCCTATTTCCTGGAAAAATAGATTTGCATGTTGAGGAGTTATCATGTCAGTTTCCTAATGGCTTTTCAAAGGAGCAGTATGATCATGCTCTGATTAAAAATAGAACTTTGTACATTGGTGACAGGGAAAAGGGCACATGCTGTTATTCTGTCCTGTGACTATCTGATGTCAGGCTAAAGGGCTCATTTTTTATTCTGTCCTGTGCCTGTCTGGTGGCAGGGCAGAAGGCTCAAGCTCTTATTCTGGGCTGTGGGTGCCTGATGCCGGGCCAAAGGGCTAGGGCTCTTATCCTGTGCTGTGGATATCTGATGCAATTCCAAAAGGGCTCAAGCTCTTATTCTCTATTGTGGGTATCTGATGCCAGGCCAGAGCGTTCATGTTCTTGTGCAAGCTGGACATGAAGTGTCCGGTGTCATTTGTTCAGCCACGTTTGACAGCAAAAAGGCCCTTTCTGAGTGGTTGTTAGGAAGCTTACAGAAATCTGAAAAAGTTTACTTATTTTTATAATTACCAATATAAATAATAATTATTTTTTCTCAAGATGTACAATCTACGGCTTTCCAAGGTGACTGCACACTGAGCAACAGTTGAATTTCAACTCTCCCAATGTGGATGAAGAAACTGAAAGTGCAGGGCCATTAGTTCTGCCAGTTTTAAGAAAATTGAAGAAACTTAGTGAACCTGAAAGAAAATCATCTAGAAAGGGTGAAGAGAAAATACTGACTGGAAAATATCCTGCAGCTGTTCAGCAACATCAATTCAAGCTCTAGCTTTAGTACAAGAGATGGCTTCCAGTAATTTAGAGAAAAAAATAATTAGGATTAGTGACTAATATGTTATCTAAACTTGGACTGTGATGAGAAAAAACTATTAAGTGAAATTTTAGAGCATCGTGACATAAGAATAATGAAACCTGATAAAGGTGGGGGGCATGGTAATTATGAATGTGGTTGATTATAACAGCAGGATGATGGAACTTCTGTATAGTGATGTCTATCTTGAGGTCTCACGAAATGAGATTAATATAGCATATCGTAATATTGACCTGAAATTGGAACAGCTGTTATTAAATGGGCAAATTACTTTAGAAACTCATAATTATATGCTTATAAGCCATCCTAAAATACCCACAATTTTTGGCATACCAAAAATTCATAAATCCTTAGAAAACCCACCATTAAGACCAGTTGTGGATGCAAAAGCCTCAAAAACTTATAGTATTGCTAAGTTCATTGACAATATGACCAAAAACATTCTAGATTAACGTAGTCTTGTGATTAGGGACTCATGGGACTTTCTTACTAAAGTTAAACAGGACATGTTTTATGATAGTAACATATTAGTCACTATTGATGTTTGTGATCTCTTTTCAGTTATTCCACATCAAATTGGCCTTGAATGGTTTTATGATTATTTATGTGCCAATTCAACACTTAATCATAACACCATTCTGACTTTACGAACATGTATGGAAATAATATTAGAGAATAATTTTGTGACCTTTGAAGGGCATCTTTTTAAGCAAAAACAGGGTGTTGCAATGGGTGCGTGCTGTGCTCCAGTGTTTGCCAACATTGTCTTGGCACAATGGGAGGACCTGTTTGTTACCAACTCGGAATTTAGGACTTCATGGGTATTGTATGGGCGATACCTAGATGATATAGTCCTGTTCTGGAAAGATAGTGAGGACGACCTGAAGAGATTCTTCACCTATATTAATGGAACTACAAGTTTTCTTAAGTTTACTATGAATAGCAATGTAGAACTGATTAATTACTTAGATGTTACCATCAAGAAAGACTTTGAACACAATTGTTTTGTTTCACAACTATATAGGAAACCTACCTATTCAAATTCACTATTGCATTATACAAGCGCACACCCATTGCACCAGAAAAAAGCCCTAGTTAAGGACCAATATGTAAGACTGGCCAGAATGGTGTCTGACTTTGCGGATTTTCTTAGTGAATGTGAAACATTAAAAAACATGTTTTGTAAGAGGAGGTACCCTGAATCCTTTGTCATAGATATTTTTAATGAAGTTAAGACTAAAAGAATGAATGGTAATTTTCTTGCACTGCTAGGGCAGGTGTCCACCAAAAGTCATAATGACTGTAAACCTTTAAATTTTGGATGGGTGCTTACTCTTACTTACACATCCAATGTTTATGATATTAAAAACATTATTTCCAAATATTGGAAAATATTTGATTTTGACCCTGAATTATCAGGGAAATTTGGTATGGAACCACAAGTGGTTTACAAAAGAGACACTTCCCTTAAAGGACTGTTTGAAAGGCAAAAATTTGACATCCACAATGGTGGTACCTTTAAGTGTGGGAGGTGTGCCCAATGCCCTTATGTTATGGACAGAGAAAAATCAAGCTAAAAAACTTTGGATATATTTCCAGTTCAAAAAGGATGTACTGTTACACTAAAGGGGTTGTGTATTTGGCCTTGTGTAGATTCTGTGCAAGTTTCTATGTAGGTAAAACTAAGAATGCCCTAAGGTTAAGGATTTATCAACATTTATATGATATCAGAAACAAGAATGAAAAGAATGCACTACATAAACATTTGGTTAGTGAACCTACCCATTCCTTCCTGTTCTTTATTTTGGAACAGGTAGATCTGGGACCTCGTGGGGGACCCTTGAATGAGTATTTGGAATTTGTAGAACTCAAATGGCAAATTAGGCTTGATGCTTATCATGCTCCTGGGTTAAATGATAGAATTTCTTTATCTTCACTGCTGAAATTAAAATCTATGTTTTTTATTTAGTTATATATATTGTTTAGGGATGTTTTAAACTTTTTATATGTATTACTGTTTTATATTTGGCTTGCATTAAGTGCAAATTAGGCTTGATGCTTATCATGCTCCTGGGTTAAATGATAGAATTTCTTTATCTTCACTGCTGAAATTAAAATCTATGTTTTTTATTTAGTTATATATATTGTTTAGGGATGTTTTAAACTTTTTATGTGTATTACTGTTTTATATTTGGCTTGCATTAAGTATTTGCAGCCTTGTTAATGAGGGAAATGATGTCAGCTTATTTGTGATTGGGTAAGCAATGTATTTAAACAGGTGCTAATTTCAGTATTTTGTATTCTGAGGAAGTCATCTACCAGACGAAAGCGCTTAATACTGCTGTGTTTGCTTGCACTGTTTTATCTTGGATGAATATTGTCTGTATTTTTCTGGATTTGGAGTTTCTGCTTATAAAGGATTTACCACCTACCAAGCGTTGCTTTTGTCTTGCAACAGCTGCCTTTTATTTTTTGTAAGACAAGAAAAGGCAGCAGTTAAAGTAAATAGGAGGACAGTCTGTTGCATGCGTCTTTGCTTGGATAACCTAAATTTTAGGTTAGGCTTTACCTGCATGTACAGCTGTTTATTTGGGACAGTTGCTCCTATCAGGAGAGTAAAGCTTCATTATTTGAAGATGTACATATGTTTGTGTGTTTGTTTTAAGTTAATGGGTTATTGAGGTATTCATTTTGAGGGTTTTCATTAAAACAAAAAGTCTTGCAAAATGTGACATTGGTTCAGATGGAAATGACCAGAAACAACTGTATAAAAGATCAACCTGCCAAACATTAGTGGATGCATATAACACAAAAGATGTAACTAGACATTTAAAAAAGTTGTCATATAAAGTAGATGGAGTAATAACTTCTTATAATGCGTACAGCAGACGTATTATTTTGGTGTGTGAATGGCCTCAAAGAAGTAGACAAAAATGAGAGAGTATTGAATTATATTAAGAAATACGGAGTGCACATATTAATGATACAGGAGACTTACTTGGAAAGAAAGGAGCATGCAAATTTGATACAGAAAGGGTTTGAGGTGGGATTTTCCACAGAGTATCAGAGACAAAGGAAATGGAAGTAATATACTAATTGCTAGAGGAGCTCCAATGGTGATAGTAGAGGAGACAAAAATAGTAATGATAGATTTGTAGTAGTAAGGGGCTGCTGGCAAGGAGGAGGCTTACTCTAGTATGTTTTTATATTCCACCAAAAGCTGGTATTATGGTGCATAAGAAAATTTTTGAGAGACATAATCAGCTCTCAGCAGAGAATATAACTTACAGATGGGGACTGGTACTTGATTTGCAACAGTGAGGCTGTATCTGGGGACCTGTAAGGGAAACTATAGTAAAAGAGGGTACATGTCTGGAGAAATTTATGAAAATAGTTGATGTGGAAGACATGAATTCAGTAGTAGTAACTAGGAGAGAATTTATATATTACTCCCCAAGATACAATAATTTGGATAGCCTAGACATAAATTATATTTCACAGGAACATGTGCATTTAATTGAAAGTGTCAACACACATCATGCACCAATAACAGATGAGATAAAAATGCATGAGAATGAAAAAAATGAGACACTGGTGCCTCTGCACCCACCTGCTAAAAAGAGAGGACTGTAAAGAATAGGTAGTAGAAATTATTCGAGTGATTGGGGAAGACAGAAATTTCTTCAGAAGGTATAGCTATAGAGTGTGTTAAATTGAAAGGGGAGTTTAAAAATAGAGTAGAAATAAAAGAAGTGACACGAATTATTTAGAGGGGATTGCAAAGGTTAGAGCATTGGAGAATAAGGAGGCTCTCACAGAACAAGAAAATATGCAAATACAGAGTGCTACAGAAAATAAGAGAGTATCTGGATGATATGCATGAGTTTAGAAAGTTAATCAGTAGTTGTTTGATAATAGTTCCAGAGCACAAAACTTTTAACATAACAATTTAGGCAACAGAGAGCAGAAAGGGTTGTTCCTAAACTTGGGGAACCTTTAACAAGAAAAATAACCAAAGATCCTGTAGGGGTATTAAATATTAGAGGTAGATGGGGATCAACAATTAACAGTTAAGACAGGAGGAGATGAGATAAAAACAATGATGTATAGTCAATCTTCAGGAAAGTCCCCAGGGAGATGAGATACAAACAGTGAAGCATAATCAAGCTACAGGAAAGTCCCCAGGGATAGATGGTAATTATATAAAAGAATATATGTGATGTATAATGTTTGTAACTGAATGTGGTAGCAAAGTTTTTCTTTTATGTAAATGTATGTTCTACTATGTCTAAAGTGATAATTTAATAACGGCTTTGAAAAGAAGGTGTACAATTTACAGTGTAAATATAAATGGCATTTTTCTTTTGTCATTTTCTAAGGTTTCATGGTTTGCAGTAATTTGTAAGTCACTCGTTTTTGAAAATATGAATGTATATGTGGAAATATTCCATGATTTTATAAGTAATAGTAATCAACTAGTAATATCTCTGGTACATTGCATTATACATGGACTTTTATAATAGCTTTGACATTTCACACCATGCCCTCAGAAACACATAGCTGGCTCAATTATGAAAACATACATTTAAATATGAAAATATGAAAAAAAATGACAAACCATGATTAAGATATCCACAAAAGGACATTCTGTAGTAATACTCCTAATAGCATAGTGTCACTTGTACCTTGCTCATTGTTATGCTACCTGTTGTTAATTGACAATTATACAACGACCCCCCCCCATTAATATTCCAAAACATGCATGCTGATTGGTCAGCGTGCATGTTGTAAATCAGAGTTATAGTAATGGAAACAGGTCCGGTCGCCCGGACTTTTTCCATTAGTATAACTCTTTTTACAGCAACGGAGAACAAAAGATCTCCATTGCTTTTTACACACTGTCTCACTATGTTAAACGAGTTTAACATAACGAGACAGCTTTAAAAAAAGTAACGGAGATCTTCCTATCTCCGTTGCTTTTTTTTGAAGGTGTCTCGCTATGTTAAATGGGTTTAACATAGCAAGACATCTTTAAAAAAAGCAACGGAGATTCAGGAAAATGCTTAGCAGATGGCTGTTTGTAAACTATGCTTAAGTTCCACCTGACAGATTAGCAGTAAACCAAGTAGCAGATAATCTCTGGTGCCTTTTGTATGCTCATGATTAGACAGCTTCCCGTAGTGCTTAATGTTTGGTCCCATAGGAAACCTTTAATATACAGAAGTATGGCATGACGGATGAGGCACAAGTTGTAGCTCTGCCAGCTCCATTAGCTTTACTTTCAGATTGTACAAGTGTACAGTAAAGCAGACTGTATATCATATAGTCTGAATGAGGCTAAAGGTGCCAGATGTTTAAAAACGTGTATAACTGTATTACTTCACCATCTTCAGAAACAAAAAAGTTCCATTTTGTTTGAAATAGAATAGCTGTTTCTGTAAAAATATAGATAAGTATTTCAGAAACATTATAATATTGTTCATTTCAGCTGTTACGTCACCCTTAGTGCTCATGCTAAACTCAGCAACTATGACATCACAGGCATTTGGTTACAGGCAGCAAGATAACTCAGTTTTCATGCATAATTCATTTTAAGTCATTACAATATGATTTTAAAATAAAAGCATTTCTTCCCCACTGGACATATCAGGTATAATTATGTCATTAATACATTAATTGTACTGACAATGCAACTTACCCTAAGCTATCA
This sequence comes from Protopterus annectens, assembly GCF_019279795.1. Lineage (NCBI taxonomy): Eukaryota > Metazoa > Chordata > Ceratodontiformes > Protopteridae > Protopterus > Protopterus annectens. The sequence continues at coordinate 237,811,579 of NC_056745.1, forward strand.
TTCAAAATTAATGAAATAAATTTCACATGAAAGTGAGGTGACATGCTACTTTCAGCATGTCTCCCACTCCACCCCCCACGCACTTAGTAACAGACCATAGTTAACAAATCTGTGTACTTTACTGTGCAAGGTAAACACTGATTCAGTTTTCTTGTCTTTTTTGTTCTTAATTATGGTGTGTGTGTGTGTGTGTGTGTGTGTGTGTGTGTGTGTGTGTGTGTGTGTGTGTGTGTGTGTGTGTGTGTGTGTGTGTGAGAGAGAGAGCAGTAAACTGAAATACATCACAGTGGCATTTTTTTCTACATTCGTTACAGTCAAATATTGAATCAGTTGAAAGGCAAAAGGAGTCAAGGAGGCAGACTGTACAAAAGCTAAAGAATGTTACTGGAGTGCCGTTAGAAGTATGGCTTCTCAAGGTGAGGTGCACATGTGCATAAGAACAGCTACTTTAATGATATTACTTTGGCATTAGCTGCCTTAACTTTGAACAATGTTACTTTAGCATTTGCTTTCTTCACATTAGGCAGTTTTGATGGACATATAGAATGAAGAAAAATCAGACAGTAATGTAACACTACTGCTAAGTGACATTCAGGGGATTTCTAAATTTTTTCATATTTTCTTTTTCCTATGAGGACCGTATAGGTTCATATGTGAGTAATAGTATAGCTACCCTCTCAGGACATTTTAAGCCTATACAATTTCCTTTTGGTGCTTCAGTAAACCTCTCCTGTTGGTATTAGTTTGACATTACCCATTGCATGGTCGACAATTATATATGACCTCGAGTGAGAATAACTGGGATCATACTTTAAATACTTTTAGGGGACCCATGCATAGTTTAAAGCATTTAGAAGCTGCCTATATTCATTAGTAGTAGACTTCAGTTATGGTTTAATTTTTTATTATCATCCATCTGTAGAACCTAGTTGCACTTGAATATGGACAGGGATGAGCTTTGTTTTACATGGGTGGGAAGTATGTTCCAAAGCATTGGTATCTTCTGCAAGATGTACCTGTCCTTCTAAACTGTTGTGTTGCTGTTGCAGAAGGTTTGATCCCTGGACTGAGTAATTCTTATGCCTGTTGATCCGTCATTATTAGTTCAAGGGATGCCTTGTATGTCAAACACAGGTCACCTCTTAGCAGTCTGTAGGATACAGAGTATAGTGAAAGGGCTTTGAGTTTGTTCATGTAGGGCATGTTGTTTAGGCTGTGTATCCTTTTAGTAAGTTATCTTTGTGGACATTTCAGTTGTTGCATTTGTCTGGACAGATAAATGCCATTACATTTAGTGACTGGCCTAATAAGGGCTAAATAAAGGAGGACAATGACATCCCTAGATCGAGACACAATCTCTTTGTTTATAAGCTGTGCAAGAAAGGACTTTCTAACAACAATAGACAGACCTTAGTCAAAAGTTAGGTTACTGTCCCAAACAACGGGGTCATCTGTTAGGGAAGCATTGTCAGTGTGGTAGTTCCCCAGGCTAGACAAATTCCCAAAGTATATGATAATGCATTTTTTGTCATTTAGTTTCAGTCCATGATTTTACCACCAGTTATTTGCATAGGACAATCTTTATTGCAGGGTGATTGTCACTTGGGGATTCAATGACTGGTAGCTTGCAGTCATCTGCATACTTAAGTCAGCTAGAGTACTTTGGTATTGGCTTTTACTTCAGAGAAGTAGATGCCAAACAGGAGAGGTCCCAGCATCAAACCTTGGGGGGACTCTACTGGTGGACTAGTCTCTTTTTGGCTGTAGATTCCCTTATTTTTATGCCTTGCATCTTATCTGTGAACCAGTTGGCAATCCAGTGGATGGCATATGGGTTTATTCATACTTTATTTAGCTTTACTGTGTGTGTGTGTGTGTGTGTGTGTGTGTGTGTGTGTGTGTGTGCGTGTGTGTGTGTGCGTGTGTGTGCGTGTGTGCGTGTGTGCGTGTGTGTGTCAGAAGCTTTGGCCAGGTCAAAGTATGTGATGTTTACCATTTTAACGTTATCCATTGTTTTAGTGACTGTTCCAAAATATCCAACAGGTTGAGTAAGCATAAGCTGCACTTGTCAAATGCAGTATTAGCAGGTGCCCGATGTACTTATTCACTAGTGGTGCCCAATGTACTTATTCATTAGTGGTGCCCGATGTACTTATTTACTAGTGGTGCCCGATGTACTTATTCACTAGTGGTGCCCCATGTACTTATTCACTAGTGGTGCCCGATGTACTTATTCACTAGCAGGTGCCCGATGTACTTATTCACTAGTTCCATGATACATCTTGTCATGGCTTTGCCTACGAGGCTGTTCAGATGTATGAGTCTGTAATTCCCTGAGTCTCTGGAAGGTCTTCCCGTATGCAAGGGAATGACTGTATCTGCTCTCCATTCTCTTGGTACAAAACCTTTATGGAGTCTGAGGTTGAACAGTTTTATGGGGGGGGGGGGAGCTGAATCATACATTATGCTGCTTAAGATCAGAAGCATAGCCAGCTCAACCAGCACCCTATGCCGTTCTGATGAACTATCAAAAAAAAAAAAAAAAGAAAGACTTCTACAAATCAGCAGGAAAGCCAGTTAGCTTCCTGCAGGAAGTACCCATTCAGTACCCCCCCCCCCCCAGCTCTTGAAGTAATCAGAAAATGCAGGCGTTACTTAGGTTCCCATCACTGCATCCTGCAACTGACCCCCCCCCACATACACACACACACATTTTATTTTTTTGTTGTTTTTTGTTTTGTTTTGTTTTTTAACTAAAATGAAAGAAAGAAATCTTTTTTTTCTTTTAAACTGCAACAAATTGCTTGTTACCATTTATACCCTACATGGAGCACTAAAGTGTTCAGGTTTTAGTTAAAAAATGCCTAAAACTTTAGCAAACCATTTCCTACAATGTAGCAAGCAAATGCTACAGTTTATACCATGCACAGAGCAGTACAATACTCAGATATATTTTTGTTTACTTTCAAACTGTGGCAAGCTGCTTGGTACAGTTTATACTGTGCATGCGTAAAGCACTACAGTGCTCAGGTTTTAGTTAAAAAAAATGCCTAAAACTATAGCAAGCTGCTTGCTACAATAGAGCAAGCACTTGCTACAGTTTAGACCACACAGGAAGCACTGTAGTACTCTAGTTTGACTGCAAGTGCAGTTGCCCCTCTCGCCTCCTAGCTACGGTGCTGTTTAAAATGTATACAGGATGTTGTCGGAACACATTGATGCAGCATTTTAAGCTTTTGGTAGCACTTTTAGGACTTGGTCCAGTGTGAAGTGAGTCCGTTTCAGAAATCTCTTGTGGGATAGATGGAGAGGAGAGACTGGCAAAGTTTGAGATGAATGTATCAGCCAGTGCATTTACTATGTCTTCACTTTCAGTGTATGTAATATTGTTCACAATCAGCGCAGTGCATTTACTATGTCTTCACTTTCAGTGTATGTGATATTGTTCACAATCAGCGCAGTGCATTTACTATGTCTTCACTTTCAGTGTATGTGATATTGTCCACAATCAGTGCAGTGCATTTACTATGTCTTCACTTTCAGTGTATGTGATATTGTTCATAATCAGAGCAGTGCATTTATTATGTCTTCACTTTCAGTGTATGTAATATTGTTCACAATCAGCGCAGTGCATTTACTATGTCTTCACTTTCAGTGTATGTGATATTGTTCACAATCAGCGCAGTGCATTTACTATGTCTTCACTTTCAGTGTATGTGATATTGTTCACAATCAGCGCAGTGCATTTACTATGTCTTCACTTTCAGTGTATATGATATTGTTCACAATCAGCACAGTGCATTGCTGTGTTGTGCTTCTGGATTTACAACCTAAAAAAAGGCAAATCACAGTACATGTTTGTGTGAACTGTGTATGTGGACTAGGGCTTTGCGACAATGCCAGTATTCATACTACACAATGTTACTCTTACCCTGATTATTTAGCTGCCTGTAAGATGCATACACAACCATTTTGATGAATTAAGTCTTGCAAGGGAAAAAGATGTAACAGATATTTCCAGCAATCTTTTTTTTCAGTGTTTTGCAGAATAAAACCAATGACCTTTCTTATACCCTTTCATTTTTTTACATCAGTGCTAGAGCCCTCAAGTCAATTCATTCCCTGCTGGAGGCAAGCATCAGGTGTTAAGGAGTGGGCCAGTCTTCAGAGCCCCTGAGCTGTCCTGTCTCCTCCACCTTGTCATCATGTGAGCTCCACTGTAACTGTCTCAGGAGGTGCAGGTGCAGTTCTACACATGTGTAACCTCCCACTGAAAGGTATACTGCTATGCAGCATGGGCACACTAGGCTCTTCTTGCTGCAGGCAATACCCTTCATTCCTGCAGGTATCACAATTTCAGAGATCCAAGCTGCCTCCATCCCACCAGGGTGGATGAATTGGCATTTGCAGTTCTCTGCAATTTTCCCCTACCTAGTCCCTACAGCACCCAGGCTGCCAGTCAAAGATGAGTCATCTTGTGTGTGGTCAGGGCTTTATCCCTCTGTCCCCATTGGGCTAGCCCTTTCCAAATATCCTACTTGATGTTTTAAGTTAGACCTGAGTGATTTTTTTTAATATCTAGACTCTGTCCAGTCTTATACAATCTCTGAGGCTGGCCCATATCTGAGCTATTCAGAAGTTACTGCAAATATGCTGGATAATTTGCCTTCTGAAGGCAGGCCATGGAGGCATTTTAATCCCCTGCATTGTGTGTATCATATAAGAGGATATTAATGCACACCTTCACTCACTTTTCTTTCATACTGATGGTCTTCTTAAAGCATACAATACTGAGAGCAACACAGAAGCTGTTTGAAAAGACCTCACACTGCCTGCCAGATTTTTTGCTGCTACAACTACTCAATTGTTTCCTGAAATTATAGCAGCCTGAATGTTTTGGGTTTCAAAAGAGGAAAGGACAGTTGTTTAAGTAAACGTATTGTAACAGATAACTGTTGCTGTAGCCTAAGCTACTTGCACTGGCCAGCTTCACAAAACTTTGGGCACTTTCCATATGCGCTAACTGCCAGGAGGGCTTGTAGCACTCCCTATAATAGGTATTTGGAGGGACAATACACTTCAGAGCATTTTTTCCCAGGAAGGAGGCAAGTGCCTTGCATACTTGTGCTAAGAAACAAATTGAATCATAACTATATACAACACAGTGAAAGCAACCCCACGCTGGAAAAAAAATTAAAAAAAATATAGCAACCTGTCGGGAGAGGTAACCACTGCAAAGTGATCCATTAGAACATCTACTGTTTTAGTTTGCTTACACAGCTGTACTATATTCAGTTCATGGATCACCATTTCAGTAGCCTAAGCTATTAGAATAGATTACCAAAGCTTAGCCAGGAGTAACAAAAAAGGGAGGAATCCAATAATTAAGAGTCTAGGATCCCCTGTAAAATTTATTTTATTATTTATTTATTTAATATGTGTTAACCGGAAAAGTCCAACTTGGGATAAAGCCTTTTTTCAATGGAGGCCCAGGGAGAAATGCTCCAGGTACATGTCTTTGTAACATGGGAGGAAACCAGAGCACCCAGAGGAAATCCACATGAACACAGGGAGGACATACAGACTCTGTACAGAAGGCACCCCAGCCAAGAATCAAACCAGAGAACCTCTTGCTGTGAGGCAACAACGCTACCACTGCACCACTGCGCCATCCATGAATGGTCCTGGCAAAGCCTGTTCTGGACCTGGAAAATTAATCCAGGTTGTAGTGTGCACCGAGGAACAAACTGCTGCCTCTAGAATACCTGTAGAGTCGCCCCTTTTTCAGAAAGCCACTGAAGAAGCCAGTTCTTTTGTTGAATGAGCCGTAACCCTTCATGAAAGTGCCTTATTGTGGTAAGTATAACAAAAAGTAATGGCATGGGACAGCCATCTAGAAATGGCTTAGTCACAGCTTTCCTTTACTCTTGCCCTCATAGCAGACACACAGTCATTCATAGGCTCATAGGAGGTTACTAGACTAATGGCCTTAGAGCCTTTTTCAGCCTAGCCATTCATGTCAAACTTTTCCCTATTATCAGTGCCCATGGGCTAGAGTGGCTTTGGTATATGCCTGTGACTTCGGGCATCTGCAAACGTCCCCTGTCCATACGGGCCACAGGTGTCAAGCCAGGGGTGAATTTGTGATTTCCCATCCATTGATCCAAATGGACAAGCTCATTAATTTAGGTCAAAACCCTTTTATTACCTGATGGATAGCAAACTGGCTAACTGATGGGACCCAGGAGGTCAAAATAGGTGAGGCTACCTCCACCAGGAGACCAGTCAATAGCAGAGTTCCCCTGGGGCTTCATATTGGGCCTGCTCCTTTTTGGCATCTATTTTTCTGAAATTGAAGGAAATGCTGAAGGTTTATGGTTCACTAAGTTTGCAGATGATTGCAAACTGGTGGTTGTCATCGACTCCCCTGCAGAGACTAGCATTCTTCAAGAAGGTGCATCTCTGAATAACAAATGGTGCCAAATCCATGGTCTTAAACTCAATGCTTTGGGAAGTCAACCATCCCAGTTAATTACCATGTTGATAATACACACCTAAGAGTCGACCCAGTGGTCGGGGATATTCATAGGTTCATAGGTGTGTATTAGGCTAATGGACCTGGAGCCTTTACAAGCCTAGCCCAAAGGATTACCCTGGCATCGTGCCACCTGACCTTAGTTCCTAGTGCCTCTGTCGAATAAAGCCACTGGAGTGATCCCAGGGGTGATTTTTTCTATTTCCTATCCACTCATCAAGATTTCTCATGAAGAGGGCCAGTGAGGTGCTCTGCTTGATATGTATGGGAAGTCTATTCCATAGCATGGGCAGTCTCTGGGTTATGAACCTGTCCCTCCAACATGTTCTGTTAATATGCACTTACACAGTAGCCTTACTTTTGACCACCATGTGGCCACAGTGGTGAGGAAATCTTTTTATGTTGTGCAACTTATAAATAAGGGTCTGGCATCTATGTCCAAAGAGGTCATTATCTCACTGTACTCCACCCTTAACAGACCAGTCATAGGGTATAATACTGCTTTTGGTATGTACCTGTCCAGGCATATGCAGCAACTAGATCGACCTCTTGAGTTCCTTACAAAAAGAATACAAGGTATAACAAACCTGCCTAATGCAAAGCACCTTCAAGCTCTTTCCTTATACTTAGTCTCCTATTGATAGCTGAGAGGTGCTCTATGCCTGGCTTATAAGGTGTCTGCAAAATGCACATTTATGAATTTCGTACATATTTGCAAGTTAAAGAGTACAAGAAATACAATGTCTAGGGACCAGAATTTTGTCTGTGATTTAAACAGAACATGCTGGAGAGGGAGATGTGTGTCCCAGAGACTGTCCCTCCTGTGGAACAGGCTTCCCAGCCATGTGAAGTTGAGCTAATCTGTTACTCAGTTTAAGTGCACCCTGGACCAGTGGATGGGGAATATGAAATTTACAGCGGGCCTACCCATATTCCTTATGGACACAGCTTATAAAATAACTGGCCCTGAGTGTCCTGTTTGTATACAGGACATGATTGTTCTTTTGGGAAAACTTGGCTAGGCTTAGAAAGATCTCTCCCCCCCCCCAGGTTGTTAGCCTAATAACAGTTTATGAATCTATGAATAAATTGCATTTGAATAGGCTTAGGAAGAGCTCTGTTTCACATGAATGGGAAGTCTGTTCCAGAGAAGGTGTAATTTCTGAAACTCATATCTGTCCCTCCAAACATGTTTTGTTTATGTTACAGTCAAGGTTTAGATGCTTAGATCTGGTGTTCCTATTGCTGTTTGCATTTGTGATTGTGTAGCAGATCCATCAAGCCTAGATCAGAGAATGCTTTCTAGGTTAGGCATAGATTGCCACTCAGTAGTCTGTAGGAGAATGAATACAGGGGGACAAGGCTTTGAGGTGGTCCACATAGGACATATTATTTACACCCTGTATTCTTTTAGTGAAGAACCTCTTTGGCCATGCCAGTACTTGCAAATTCCTGGTCAGGTACATGCTGAAGCCACCATTCATAACTGGTCTAATAATGGCTGAATATAGACTTTGACTATGATCTCCTTAAACATGGATGCCATGCCCTAATTTATAAGTTGCATCATGCAGAAAGATTTTGTCACTACTATGGAAACATGGTGATCAAAGTTCAGGTTCCTGTCAACCTGAGTTCCCAAGTCCCTTACCATCGGGTCTGCTCTTAGGAGAATGTTATGTAACTATGTGCATACTCTGTGTGTACTTGTTATGCTATGTGCACCTGTTATTCATGCAGCTTTTCTCCCTGGGCCTCCACTGAAAGTGGGCTCACCACATCCCAGTGGACTACCATGGTAAACAAATGCAAATACAGAAAACTCTCAGTTAACCGGAACTCAAGCAACCAGCACTATAAAGCAATAGTCAAAAAACATTGAAGTAATACAGTACAATTTTCATGTGCTCCACTTTCTGTTTTCCCCTTGCAGAAACATACTTCACGGTTTTAGAGTTTTAAAAAAGAAGATAGAAATAAATTCAGTCTCTGCAACCTGAGAACAAGTAAAACCAAACAAATGGTATAGAGTACAGTTTTAGTCAGGTCTATTTTTAATAGCAGCTCTCAAGCAACCAGAAACTATAATTATCCAGCATCTGCCAATCCCAATGGGTACCAGTTAACTGAGAGTGTACTGTAAATAAATAATATGTGTTGTAATTTGCAGGAGTGGTCATCTTCCCTAAAGGTATATTATGCATTTTTTGTATATTGAGTTTTAGGCCATGTGTCTAGCACCAGTGATTTGTCAGTGTCAGAGCTTCCTAGAGGATATCTACAGCTTTTGGGGATTCAGTGATTGCACCCTGCTTGCAATTGCCAGCAAAGTTGGTAGCCAAAGACCCTCTACATTTACCTTGAATTCAAAGAACTATATTCCAAACAGCAGAGTTCCCAGTAGCAAAGTCTGTGTGACACTAATAGTAACATACCTCTTGGTGGAGAGGGATTACCCCACCCTAACTTCAAATGTTCTAACTGTGGGCCATTTAGCTATCCATCAAGTGACATAGGGATTTATGCTTAATTTGTGAGTTTGTCTATAATACCCAAATGCAGTATAGTGCCAAATGCCTTTTCCAAGTCAAGGTAGGCAGTGTGTAACATTTTACCCTCATCCATGGCTCTAGTGACCTTCTTGAAGAAGTCCACTAAGTCTAGTAGGCATAACCTGCCCTTATCAAAACTGAAATGGCACAGGTCCAGTGTTTGAAGATTTTCTATGTCTTTGTTTATCAGGTCCATAATAATTCTTTCCATTAACTTGCATATAAGACCAATCAAACTTATGGGCCTGTAGTTTCCTGGGTCTGTTGATGGTCCACCTATGTGTGAGGGATGACAGTTCCAGTACTCAATTTTCTAGGGATGAACCTTCTCTGAAGGCTGTAGTTGAATAGAGATTCTGGTAGGTCTGCCAGGTCACATTTCAAACTATTTAGGAGGCATCCTGGAGTATTATCAGGACCTACTGATGCAGTGTTTTTAGCTCTGGAGAGTGCAGTCAGGACCTGTTCTTTAGTGATAGATGGAGGAGAAATGATAGAGGGTATTTCTTGGGAGGAAGTTGGGGTGATGGAGAGTGAAATTTATCAGACTGTAAATTTGCTATATGCCTCAGTTTGTTATAGGAAGTTCCATTTACAATTAGTTCAGCACACTGTTGGGTGTTCCCTTTAAGGTTGCGTACATAAATGAAAATGCTTTATGGTCATCCTTAGCCGGGGTGGCTATTTTTGCTTCAAAGTTGGCTTTGGCGGACTTGATTATTTCCCTAAGCTGCTTGTTGAGACTGGCAAGTGATATTTTTCTCTTTTGGGCATAGCCCTTCCTATTTTTGTACAGAATTTTCTTTCTTTTGTTATACAACTTATTTTTACTGGGGGTCCACTGAGGGGGCTTGTTTTTGGTGATTATCCAAAGATATTTTCAGTTTGGGACTGTTGTTTCTTTGCAGTTATTTACATGCTTGTACTTGTTCTCTGAATTTGGGGGGGCTTAGAATTTAGCTGTGCTTTCCCTTGATAAGTAGTAGTTAGCGCTGGAAAATTTCTTAAATGTTCTGGGATTTGCTGGGACTTCAGCCTCTATATTTATTTCAAGGGTTACCACTTTGTGATGTGATCTGACCAGTGAAGACATCACACAAGGGTGAGGGGTGCAACATTCCCTCATATTTACAAATACTGGATCCATGATGTTTACAATTCTAGTAGGCATGCTACTAGCTATTCAGGATCTTTGCATTGGTACATTCCAGGAATCGTTCAGCATGCATGTTAGTGGTTGTGTAAAAATCCCAGTTTATGGTGCAGTAGGTGAAATCACCCTTGAATATGGTGTTGGGCTCAATTATGAGCGAGTCAAATACATTCCAGTATGTAGTAAGGTTATCCTGGATCATAGATGGGGACTTATAATTAGCAAGGATATGGTAATGGACTTTACCCAAGGTTAATTGGACATGAAATAGCTCAAGCATGTCATGCCTGACCAATCTTGAGGTGTGCTTACTTTTTATGGATGGCTACACCTCAGCCTTTTGCCCTTTCTTGTGCAGCAGTTGGTCTAAATGTGTGGAAGGCATTATAGCCTTGTACTGCCAGGGTGCCTTCCATGGCTTTAAACCATGTCTCAGTAACTACATAGATGTCAACACTCTCCAGGGCGTTGAGCATTTCCAGGGAGTGGAGCTTCTTGTTGAGTCTCCTAAAAACTGAGCAGTAATACTTTTAGATTATCTTGTGTACATTTTACTATGTTGAAAGATTAATCACATTGGCATTGCCTAAAAAAGGCACTACAGGGTATATAATGTTTTGGCCACTATTAGAAAGCCTAACAGGGCAGGTGTAGACCATCCCTGGCGAAGCAATGTGGTCTGTCGATCATGTTCTCCCAAGCTGATAAATATCGGACCCCCTAAGAATGACACCAGTAACCAAGCTAATTGTTAGTCAATCATCTTCTGTTTATATTGTGGTGTCATCTTTGGAGGTGGTAGAATATTACTCAGAACTAGACTCATACCTGTCTGGACACACAGTCTGAAATCTCTATCATTCTCTCTTCGTATAGCCCAGGGAAGTATGTCTCAGGTCATTAACCTCAGAGTCATACTGATACTTATGTTTCAATGCCCTGAGTGCATGTGTGATCTGGCTGATCCTTGCCCCGATAGACTGTGACTGCCTCCTTGCTCATCCTGGTGAGGGGAGCATCAGTGTATCTCACAATAGAGTCTCCCATGACTAATATATTGGGTTGTGTGGCAGTTTGTGAATTGTGACTCTACATGTCCTGGGAAGTGTGGTCTTTGTACCGATTTTGGGAAGTAGCTGAGGGCAATGTATGGGAGAAGCATCTAAGGTTTGGGTAGATTGCATTAAAGAGCCTCAGCATATGTGAATTGGTGTGTCTGATCCATAGTAGGTGTAGTGTTTGTGTTACTGGCAACTTTTTGGAAATATCAGTGTCTGTATGAAAAAGCTTAGCCTCCAAAGGCATGCTGTAATTACATCTCTCACAAACTGTGTTAGTCGGTTTAAGAATAAGGTGGTTATGTTGTAAACATGAGACTATTGCTACATTATCTCAAGATGTCCATTTTTAACAGGCATAGGAAAGTGCACATCCATGGCTGTAGATCCTCTTTTTTGTGATCTTTAACGGGGTTTAGAGTTGTTGGGCTGGGAGGAGAGGGCGAGGATTGACCTAAAACAACACTCTTGGGATAATGCTGAATAGCGGAAGTTGTTTTATATGGACAATAGCTTTCCAGAAAGGTTGGGTTTTGTCTATGTAGCGTTTGAGTTACCTCTGTAACCCCAGAGAGTGAAGAATCTTTTCTCTCTTGTTCATTGGATCAGGAAAGAAGTCTGGGAGATTAGTAGTCTTAAAGTAAACTAAGATGATGTTAGGCATAAAGGTAGTATTTGTTCTCAAAGAAACCATGTCCATGTCAAAAATGAGGTTTACTCACCAAAACCATAACTCTGATGTTCATCGTGTTACACTGCTGCAGTCATCACACTTGGATTATCTGCCGTCAGGCGGTTCCTCAGTCGGCCGGAGTTCCAAATTCTTGGTCCGGCGTCGGTTGCTGTCACTTCTTCCCTGACGTCAGTGCAACAGGGGTATAAAAGAGGCAGCCGACACCATTTTCTTCAGTCTTTCTTGCCGCGCGGTGCCCGAAGCAGAAGCAGTTCGCAAGTGCCGGTCGGCCGACTCCTGAGATTTTCAAATCAAATTTCAGACCGAAGTCTTCAATAAAGCTAAGTACCCCATTGGGGAACCTTTTCTTGCCTCAGTCCAATGTCAGAAAAAGTTAATAATTGCATTTCTTGTGGGAAGCAAATACCTCATAAGGATTTTCATTCTTATTGTATCCCTTGCCTAGGCCCAGACCACGACATCACAGGTTGTCGGTTTTGTGCTAGGTTTAACAAACAAATTATTAAATGTCGGTTTGATTTCGCCCGACATTATTTTGGTAGAAAATTTAATTATACCATGCCGTCAGAGCAACCTACGACCAGGATGCATAAAAAGCGCAAAGATAAGGACAGGCAGCCGAGACCCAAACCAGACACCAAGGCCTCTGCTCGGCCAGTCACAGGTTCTCCGGTTTTCAGTGAGGTGCCTACGCAGCCCCTGACAACCGCTGATTTAGAACCCCAGCCTGCATCCAACTCCCAAGCAGAGATTGCAGGGCCTCCAGAGTCTTTATCTTTAGGCCCTTCCGACTCCATCGCTGATGGTGATTCCGGTGCAGTTGAAAGGCCGTCAGTTGCTGAAGGTGTCTTCAGACCGACTACACTTACTATTAACTCCTTTGCAAAACTGAAAACTCCATTAAAAGTAAGGAAGCCTGTACAGCAGTCTCCAGTGCAAGGCCCCATGCCTAAGAAACAGATGCTTAAGATGGCCGAAGACTTATTTATCCTAATCAGGGGTTCCCATCCCCCACCTGACAAAAGGCCTAGACAGGAGGAGGACTACACTTCCTCTGACCAGGTTTCCATTACCTCAGATTCTTCTGAGGAACAGGAGTACTCTTTTCCCCCTTATGAAGACTCTGATACTGAAGAGTCTATTCCTTCAGCATCTCCCCCAGAAGACTACTCTTTTGGGGAAACTTTGCATACCATGAGGGAACATTTCCACTGGGAAGGCCAGGATTACTCTGATTCTAAGAAAAGGCTCCGAGAGTTCCTCTTACTACCCCAGCACAGACCCCTTGCTATTCCACCTGTGTTAGACATTGTGGGTGATGTTTATTCAGAATCTAGCCTTAACCCAGATTCATTACCTCCTGCACCAGCCAAACCAGACAGATACTACAGAGTCCCTGACTCACATAAATTCCTATATAAAAGCCCTGTTTCTGACCCAGAAACCATTTACCAGGGTCCCAAAGGGGTTAAGGCCTCTATTGCTAAAAATCTTGTACCATCTGAAAGGGATTCTAGAGCACTCGACAGATGGGGAAAGAAAGTATATACCTCAGGTACTCTAGCTATGAGGGCCTTAAATTGCCAGTTTCACATGCTGAAATATCAGCAATATTTGATGTCTCAATTAAAACAAAAAATGAGCACTCATACAGAGCAGCCTGATTACAAGGAAAAGACTTGTTGCATGCAGCAGAACAAGTGGGAAAACATACTTTGCAATGTGGATTTGATTCATTGGAAGCTTCTTGCAGAGCAGCTGTAAAAGGGTCTGTCATTCGTAGGCATACTTGGTTAAAAGAACAAACTTTACCTGATCATGTTAAAGCAGTTATTGGATGCACTTTTACAGCAGAATGTTTTATTTGGTGTGAAAGCAGAAGAGGTTTTAAAGAAAATGGAGGATAAGGCAAAATCTATGCAGACGGTCAAGGATTTTTTACAGGTCCAATCCCCTCGTTTCAGCAGAAATTGGCCAACCAAAAACTGGTCCTTTCCAACTTCTGACAGACCTCAGAGGGGCAAATACAGATGCCCAAGGGGCAGAGATCAGTCACAAGGCTCTTACAAGCCACGACAATGGGGTGCCACAACCCAGAAAGGAGGAGAAGACCAGTCTCAAACTATCAGAAGACAATCACAATGACTTACCCCTCAGACTGCCAAGCAAATCACTCTTGGCAGCTCCCTTGGGAGGAAAACTTGCACTTTTTGCAGACAATTGGCACATCATCACAAAAGACAAATGGGTCCTAAATATTGTAACTCAAGGATACAGGTTCCACTTTCACACTTTACCAAGGATAAAAGGAATGCCAAACCTGCCATCAAATCAACGGGCAGAGACTCAAAGACAAATTACAGCACTCATGGACTGAGAGCCATTCAACAGGTGTCTACACAGGAGCAAGGACAAGGATTTTACTCAAGACTCTTTCTGGTTCCCCGAAAGGACAAAGCCTGGAGACCCATTCTAGACCTTTCGATTCTAAACGCATACCTGGAAGTACCTAAATTCAAGATGCTCACACTACAGCAACTTCTTCCCATGCTGGGCAAGAAGGCTTGGCTAGTAACACTGGACCTCAAGGAGGCATATCTGCATGTCCCTATCAGACAAAATTGCAGAAGATACCTCCGATTTATAGCAGGTACAACTCATTACCAATTCTCTGCACTGCCCTTTGGCTTATCTACTGCGCCCAGGGTCTTCACAAAATGCCTGGCACCAGTAATTGCATACTGCAGACAAAGAGGAATCCAGATATATCCATACCTGGACGACTGCCTTATTCAAGCAGACAGCAAGGACATTCTTTTAAAACATCTGGCATTTGTAAAAAACCTACTAAGTTGCCTAGGGTACACAGTAAACGAAAAGAAGTCAAAACTAGTGTCCTCACAAGACATAATATTCCTGGGTGCCAGCTTAAGTACAACGGCCCAGATGGCTTATCTCACGCCAGACAAGCAAGGACAACTGACTCAATACTTCAAAATTATGGCAACAAAGACCCAACTCCCTGCAACAAAAATTATGCAGGCCGTGGGATTCATGGCATCTTGCATACTACTAATACCATATGCCAAACTGCATATGAGGAAATTACAATAGTACCTGAAAAGCATTTGGACTCAACACAGCCACAACTTGGAAACAATAATACCACTAATTCCCTACCTTCAACAGGAGTTTCTATGGTGGGCTCAGGCATGTTACCTCAACAAGGGTCAGCCTTTCACCATGCCCAAATGGTCTGCAGATCAAATGCATCTCCACATCAATCAAAAAGAGATGCTAGCTGTACAAAATGCCCTAACAGTTTTCAAGGACCTCCTACATCCAGGACAACTTCTAATAAAGACGGACAACACCACAGTGATGTGGTACATAAACAAACAAGGTGGCACACATTCCTACCCCCTATGCAAGCAAGCAATGACCTTGTGGAACACAACACTGACCTACCAAGTTCAACTACAAGCACAATTCCTGCTGGGAAAGAAAAATACATTGGCAGACTAAGCAGAAATATCATGGATCCTCATGAGTGGAAACTAGACCGCCAAGTATTCACAATGATAACTCAAAAATGGGGGAGCCCAGACATGGATCTGTTTGCCTCCCCGAAAACTACCAACTGCGAACGTTTTGATCTGATCATACCGCACTCTAGCTTGGAAAGTGGATGCCCTCTCTTTCAGTTGGAAAACACTAATAGTGTATGCCTTTCCTCCACTGCCACTTCTGGCAAAGGTGCTGCTAAAAGCCAGATTAGAGAGGCCACATATGATGCTCATTGCTCCAGACTGGCCACGCCAACACTGGTATCCAATGTTAAGGAACATGGCTCAAGGCCCACCATGGATTTTACCTCAAATTCCTCACCTGCTGACTCAGCAAAACAATCAGATTCTACACAGCCAGCTCAAGACTTTAAATCTGGCTGCATGGCAGATTATCTAAACAACCAGTCAACACTTCTCTCTACAGCTGTTATGGATGTCATCCTGGAGGCCAGGAGACCCAGCACCAGGAAAACCTACTCAGACAAATGGAAAAGATTCTGCGCCTGAAGGCCAAAATCCTCTTGTCCCAAATATTCCTCAGATTCTGCAATATTTAACTGAGATGTTGCACAAAGGCCTTTCTTTTTCATCTATAAAGATCCACACTTCAGCTATTTCAGCTCATTACAACATGGATCCTCCTATTTTTTCACATCCATTATTAAGACAGTACCTCACAGGGGCTAAGAACATAAGACCGCCCCGAAGAGCACCAACACCAATTTGAGACCTCAATTTTGTTTTGGAAAAACTTACACTACCGCCCTTCGAGCCAGCTTTTTCAGCTGATTTACAATTTTTATCATGGAAAACTGCCCTGCTGCTAGCAATAACTTCAGCACGAAGAGTCTCAGAGCTACAGGCACTAATGGCAGTGGAGCCTTTCATCATTTTTCATCAAGACAGAGTCTCTTTACGAACTCACCCTTCCTTTATGCCAAAGGTAGTATCCAGTGTGGCTCTAAACCAAACCATTCATTTATCCACCTTTTATCCAAACCCCCAGAATAAAGAGGAAAGGCTCCTACACTCTTTGGACATTCACAGGCAATTACGTTTCTACTTGGATAAAACAAAGGTTTTCAGAAAATCTGATCAGCTCTTTGTATCCTATGCTGCAGGATCTCAAGGAAAGCCTATATCAAAACAGACCATTTCAAAATGGATAGGACATTGTATCCGTTTCTGCTACACACACCATGGGAAACCTGTACCTGGTAACATTAGGCCTCATTCCACCAGGGCTACAGCAACATCAGCAGCCTTCCTCAGAGGGGTACCAATCAAGGATATTTTGGAAGCTGCAACTTGGAGTTCAGTGCACACCTTTACCAAGCACTACCACTTACCTCTATACTCGAAAACCAGAGCTGGCTTTGCCACTGCAGTTTTGCAGGGCCTACTAGCTTCTCCAAACCCTGTTTAGTACCAACCGCCCAGCCTTAGCTTTGGGATTCAACCCAAGTATGATGACTGCAGCAGTGTAACACGATGAACGTAGTACAGTTTTGTACCTACCATAAATGTAGATGTTCGAGTGTTCACACTGCTGCAGTCCAGGTTACCCTCCCACCTTCCCCTCTTACTTGGGTTTTATCTATAGCGCCCTGTTTTTACAATCTCTAAAATGTATTTCTATATGGTGTATTTGCTTATAGGTTCATAGGTAGATACTAGGCTATCTGCCCTAAGGCATTTATAAGCCTAGCCAGAGTGTATTTGTCTTCTGCCTCCCTATTAGATTAGCCTACTGTGCTTCTGTAAAGTAGGTCACAAAAGGTATCCTTTTAAGATTAATTTACTGTGCCTCTCTCTAGCAGGGACACAGAAGAGACCCCAGGGGTGAATTTGCGATTTCCCATCCAGGCGTCAAGATTTCGCTTGAAGAGGGTGAGCGAGGGGCTATGTCTAACATGAATTGGGATTCTATTCCAGAGTGAGGGGAGCCATTGGGAAGTGAATCTGTCCCACCAGCATGTCCTATTTATTTTTGTGCTGAGGTTTAGGTCCCTGGAGCGTGTAGCTCTAAGGGACTTGGATTTTTTGAGGTGGAGCATGTCCATTAATTCTGGGTTTGACATGGCTTTGTACATCAGGCATAGATCGCCTCTGAGTAGGTGGTAAGCAACTGAGTAGAGCTGGAGTTTCTTTAGTCGAGCTGCATAGGACATCTGTTTGTAGCCCATGATCCTCTTGGTGAGGTACTTTTGGGGTCTCTCCAGTTGCTGCAGGTGTTGGGTAAGGTACATCCCAAAAGGGGCATTGTATTCAATTATGGGCCTGACGGTGGCAGTAGAGGGGCACAATGACCTCTCTTGATCTAGATGCGAACCCTTTCATAATAAGGTGGGCTATATAGAAGGTCTTTCTAACCACTTTGGCAACGTGATTATCAAAGGAGAGATTACTATCTACGTTGGTCCCCAAATCTCTAATTACTTCTTTCAGCTTAATGGATTACCACCTATGTGGTAATTTGTGGGCACCTTGTTTTTCCCAAAGGGGATGACTATGCACTTTTTAGCATTTAGCTTGAGGCCGTGGCTCTGGCACCAAGCATCCATCTCTGTGAGACCCTTTTGGAGGATGCTTGTGTCAGCTGGAGATTTGATTATGGCCCCAGTTTGCAGTCATCTGTGAACTTTGTCAGCCATAATCCCCCCGTGTTAGCCTGAACCTCAGAGAAGTATATACCGAACAAGAGAGGTCCCAGAACTGAGCCCTGTGGGACGCCACTTGTAACTGGTTTGGATTCGGACATGGCACCTGTGATTCTGACCATGTGGGTTCTATCTCTGAGCCAGTTTGCAACCCATCTTGTGATATAGGGGTTGATATTTAAGCTGGTAAGCTTATTGATGTTGCCTGAGTGGGGTATTGTGTCGAAGGCTTTTGCGAGTTCCAGGTAGGCTGTGTGGACTACCTTGCCCTCATCTGTGGCTTTGGTAACTGTTTCAAAGAAATCAACTAGGTTTAAGAGGCAAGATCTGCCCTTAACAAAGCCGAATTGGGTAGGGTCCAGTGTCTGGAGGCTCCCAATGTCTTTGTTTATGAGTTCCATGATAATACACTCCATAGCTTTACAGACCAGACTAGTCAGGCTTATAGGGCGATAGTTTCCGGGGTCCGTTGTGGCACCGCCTTTGTGGAGTGGGGACCACTGTAGCAGTACGCCATTCTTTGGGTACATATAGGTTCATAGGTTCATACTAGGCTATCTCCCCTAGGGCATTTATAAGCCTAGCCAGAGTGTGTTTGGCTTTCGCCACCCATTTTAAATTAATTTTGCTATGCCCTTTTTTGAGGTTAGTATACTGTGCCTCTGTCTAACAGTGACACAGAAGTGATACCCGGGGTAAACCTACGATCTCCCATCCACTCATCCAGATTCCTCTTGAAGAGAGTCAATGAGAGACTCTGCCTAACCTGGACTGGGATTTTATTCTAGAGTGAAGGGAGCCTCTGGGTTATGAATCTGTCCCTCCAGCATGTCCAATTTATTTCAGTGCTGAGGTTCAAGTCTCTCGGCGTGGCTCGATGGGATTTGGATTTTCTGAGGTGCAGCATGTCCATTAATTCCGGGTTGGACATGGCTTTATACGTCAGGCACAGATCGCTTCTGAGCAGGCAGTATGCCACTGAGTAGAGCTGGAGTTTCTTTAACTGGGCAGCATATGGCATCTGTTTGAGCCCTATGATCCTCTTGGTGAGGTACTTTTGGGGTCTTTCCAGTTGCTGCAGGTGTCTGGTAAGGTACATCCCAAAGGGGCATTGTACTCAATTATGGGCCTGATGAGGGATGAGTAAAGAGGCACGATGACCTCCCCTGATCTAGATGTGAATCCCTTCATGATTAGGTGGGCTATATAAAATGTTTTTCTAACCACTTTGGCCACGTGGTTGTCAAATGAGAGATTGCTATCAACTTGGGTCCCCAGGTCCCTAATTACTTCTTCTGTACTTAATGGATTACCACCTATGTGGTAATTTGTGGCACTTTGTTTTTGCCAAAGGGGATGACTATACACTTTTTGGCATTTAGCTTGAGGCCATGGCTCTGGCACCAGTTGTCTGTTTCTATGAGGCCCTTTTGGAGGATGCTTGTGTCGGCTGGAGAGTCGATTATGGCGCCCAGTTTGCAGTCATCTGCGAACTTAGTCAGCCACAGTCCTTCCGTGTTGGCCTGTACCTCTGAGAAATATATACCGAACAAGAGAGGTCCCAGGACTGAGCCTTGTGGGACGCCACTTGTAACTGGTTTGGAGTCTGACATGGCTCCAGCAGTTCTAACCATGTGGGTTCTGTCCTTGAGCCAGTTTGCAACCCATCTAGTGACATAGGGGTTTATATTTAAGCTGGTGAGCTTATCTATAATGCCCGAGTGGGGTATTGTATCGAAGGCTTTTGCGAGGTCCAGGTAGGCTGTGTGGACCACCTTCCCCTCGTCAATGGCCTTGGTGACTGTTTCAAAGAAATCAACCAGGTTTAAGAGGCAGGATCTGCCCTTAACAAAGCCAAACTGGGTAGGATCCAGTGTCTGTAGGGCTCCAATATCTTTATTTATGAGGTCCATGATGATCCTTTCCATAGCTTTGCAGACCAAGCTAGTCAGGCTTATGGGGTGATAGTTTCCAGGATCCGTTGAGGCACCACCTTTGTGGAGAGGGACCACTGTTGCTGTACACCACTCTTTGGGTACATCTCCTGTAGTAAGGCTGAGATTGAACAGTAGTTTTATGTTTGGGTTTAGCTCTTCTTGGAATTCATGTAGGACGCAGCCCGGGACACCGTCTGGTCCCATTGATGCTGTGTTTTTTGCTTTGGAGAGGGCAGCTCTTACCTGAGCATCTGAGATGTTAGGGGGGCAGCACTCTGCTGGGATACATATTTGCCCTTTTGATGGGGGGGGGGTTGCGCTGAACCTGTCAGCTAGGATGTTGGCAATGTCTGTGGGTTCGGTGTATTTTTTGTCATTTTGGACTAATTCTGAGCATATCTGGGAATTTCCACCCAGGTTCCTAACATAACTAAAGAAAGCCTTGTGATTATCCTTAGTGTCCTGTGCAATTTTTCTCTCGAAGCTGGCCTTAGACAATTTTATGAGTGCCCGTAGTTTTTGCTAATAGTGATCAGAGATGCCTTCCCTTTTGGGATTTTGCTCTATCATGTAGTAGCTTCCTCCTTCTATTGTATAGTTTGTTTGTGGCTGGGGTCCACCAGACAGGACGTCTGCCTTTGGAGGATTGGGTCTTGGTTTTATTTGGGATTGCATGATCCATGCATTCCTGAAGGTGTTCATAGAATGCGTTTATAAAGGATTCTGCGGTCTGGGCCATATTTTTCACAGGCCCGGGGGCTTTGAAGGATTCCACCTTGGTTTTGAGGAGTGTGAAATTTGCTTTAGAGAAGTTTTTCACTGTGGTTTTCAGGGCAGGGGGTGGAGTCAGGATGTGAATATCCAGTGAGATTAGTTTATGGTCTGATCTTACCAGTGAGGGATACACTTCTGGTCTGGAGCATAAAGTCCCCATGTTGGTGATGATCAGGTCCAGTATGGTTTCCCCTCTTGTGGGAGTGGTAACAAGTTGTTCCATAGCATTTGAGTTTATAAATTCTTGGAACCTTTGGGCTAGGGTGTTGGAGCTAGAGTAATGCTCCCAGTCTATGTTTAGGTAGTTGAAGTCATCCAATATAATGGTGTTTGGTGAGACCTTCATATTTTCCAGTGTTCTCAGGAAGGCCGAGTGGGGTTCGTGGGTTTGGGAGGGTGGTCTGTAGCAGGCTATAAACTGGAAGGCAGTTTTACCCACTGTTAGTTGCACATGGATAGTCTCTGATGCTTCGTGCTGTGCCACCAACCTGGAGGTGTGGGTATCTTTGACGAATATTGATACTCCCCCTCCTTTTGTAGTACAGTCCAAGTTTTGGGGCTGAAAAGCATGGTATGAGGTATAACCTGGTAGTGCTGGGGTGCTCTCGGGAGCCTTGAACCAGGTTTCTGTTACTGCACAGATATCGATGTTCTCCATGCTAAGGAGAGTTTCAAGTGCGTGCATCTTGAGGTTTAGACTTCTGGCATTGAGTAGCATTACTCTTAGTTTCTTATCCCTTGTGATACCTATGGAGGTGGGTTTGTCTTTTGAGCCTTGCCTAAAAAAGGCACTATGGGGGTAGCAAGAGCCTTTGCCAATATCCGAAAACCCAGGGGTGACAGGTGCAAGCCGTCCCTAGCGAAGCATCGTGGCTTGTCGAGCATGTCATCCCAGGCTGACAGACATTGGATCCCCTTTGAATGACACCAATACTTAAGCCAATTGTTGAAATTGATCATCTTGTCTTCATATTGTGGCATCATTCTTGGTGAGGGTAAGATGCTACTCAAGGTCAGGGTCATACCGGCCTGGGCTATATGCTCAGAGAGCTCCTCTATGTCTCTTTTCATGTAGTCCAGGGAGGTAAGTCTCAGGTCATTCACACCAGCATGGACAATGACTGAGTCATATTTGTACATGCCTTGAAGTGACCTGAGTGCTTGTGTTATGTGGTGGATCCTAGCACCCGACAGGCAGCTCACCGTGACCCTCTCCTTGTTCAGCCTGGTGAGCGGGACGTCAGTGTGCCTGACGATAGAGTCACCTATTACAAGTGTATCAGGTGTGTTGTTTAGCCTTAACTGTTCAGCACACTGGCTTTGTGAGCTATGTGTTGCACGAGTTTTGTTTTGTAGTAAGGCTAAGTTTGAACAGTGACTTAATGTGAGGGTTCAGTTCTTCTTGGAGCTCATGTAAGACACAGCCTGGGACACCATCCAGTCCCATAGATGCTGTGTTTTTTGCTTTGGAGAGGGCAGCTTTCACCTGTGCATCTGTGATGTCAGGGAGGTTACATTCAGTTGGGATAGACATTTGCTCCTTTGGGGGGGAAGGTTGGGAGAAGTTTGTGCTGAATCGGTCTGCCAGGATGTTGACTATGTCTGTAGGTTCGGTATATTTTGTACCGTTATGCAACAATTCAGAGCATATCTGGGAGTTTCCGCCCATGTTCCTGACATAACTAAAGAAGGCCTTGTGATTATCTTTAGTGTCTAGGGCAATTTTTCTTTCGAAACTGGCCTTTGATGATTTTATGAGGGATCGAAGTTTCTTGCTAATACTGATCAGAGATGCCTTCCCTTTTTGGGATTTTGCTCTGTCATGTAGTAGCTTCCTTTTTCTGTTGTATAGCTTATTTATGGCTGGGGTACACCAGACCGGTCCCCTGTTTTTGGAGGAGTAAGTCTTGGTTTTATTTGAGATAGCACAATCCATGCATTCCTGCAGGTGCTCATAGAATGCATTTGTAAAGGATTCTGCGGATTGGGCTGTATTATCCTCTGGCCCAGGGGCTTTGAAAGATTCCACCTCAGTCTTGAGAAGTGCAAAGTTGGCTTTTGAGAAATTCTTTACAGTGATTTCCTTGGCTGGAGGTGGGGACGGGATATGGATGTCCAGGGAAATTTGTTTATGGTCTGATCTTACCAATGAGGGGTTTACCTCTGGTGTGGAACATAGAGTCCCCATGTTGGTGATGACCAGGTCCAAAATGTTGTTCCCTCTTGTGGGAGTGGTGACCAGTTGTTCCATTGTGTTAGAGTTTATAAATTCAAAGATCCATTGGGCGAGGGTGTTTGGGCTTGAGTAGTTTTCCTAGTCAATGTTACAGCTGTAGCTATTGTTTTCTACTTATGTAATTTACTTAGGATTATGTATTGCCATCCTATTTGGGGGCACCTGACATCTGTGGCAAGAAAAATTGAAGAAAATGGCGTTGGCTGCATCTTTTATACCCCTGTCGCACTGACGTCAGAGAAGAAGCGACAGCAACTAACGCCGGACTAAGACTTTGGAACTCTGGCCGACTGCGGGACTGCCTGACGGCAGATAACCCAAGTGTGATGACTGCAGCAGTGTGAACACTCGAACATCTACATTTATGGTAGGTACAAAACTGTACTTTACTTGCCCAGCAAATTTCAGATAAGTGAATAAAACAGCCTTCCATGTTAAGAACCAAATCAATTTAAGAGCTGGTTCCAGTGGAGAAAGAGTACGTTTTTCTGAGCACAAAACTGAGATCCCAAGGAGAGGCCACCTGTTTCTTAGGTGGATGAGTATGTACAGATCCATCTCAAAAGCTGTTTAACTTGAGCATTGTTAGAAGTGATGTGATCTAAGGGCAGACGAGCAAAAATGTCTGACAAATGCACTTTAACAGAAGAGTACAGTAAATAATTGGACAGTAACCTTCACAAATCATGAAGAACCAAAAAAAAACAGTCATGAAAATGGTCCTGCTATTTTTGGTGGCAGCAACTAGAAAATGTTTTCTACTTGCACATATATGATTTTCTAGTAGCAGGTTTCCTCACCTCCTTAACTATATGCTAGATGTCCTCATAAAAAGGTGCCTAAAACATATCAGAACTGTATCACTGAAGCAGTAAACTGAATAGCTTCCAGATTAGGGTATGTCACACTCCTTCCTGTCATGTGTGAGCAGATCTGGTCTGTCTGTAAGCTTGTGATAACTACCCCTGGCCAAATTGAAAAGAAGGGAGAACCACTGTGTTGCCTTGACTAGAAGGAAGTCACCACTGCAATTTTTGGAGAGTCCAGCATCTTTAAAAGAAACCTGGTAATCAGTAAAAAGGGTGGAAAAGTATGCAAAAACACTCCTGTCCATGGAATGAGAAAACATCTGTCTTCCAGGCATGACTGCAAGGAATACTGGAGCAGAATTTATGTAGTTGTCTGCTCTAAAAGGAGGCAATCAGATCTACTTGACGTGTTCCCCACAGTCTTCTCAAATCTTGGAACACCCCTCAATCTCCCCTTAGAACTAGGTCTGGATGGTCAGAAATGACACTTAGAATCCTAGGTCAAGATAAGACACCGGTGGAGGCTTATGGACTACTCAATAAATGCCGTAGTTTTCCTATTAAAAAAGAATTGCTGTACTTTTTCACATTCAGGCTGCAATATTTTAAATATCTGAAGAAAGTACTTTTTTTTCACTTAGAACAGTAATAGTTACATATCCTTTCTTTGAATAGTTTCCCAAATTTGATACACTGTGTTTAACTGCCATTTGTAATATTATAACCTAAATTAGTAAGCCATACTTCTGAAAATATGCATCCATGACATAATGGAATGAGGACAGTGATTGATTGCGTTTTCAGTTGTATGTTTTTCTATGCATTAAGTAATATATTTTGCAGTACAGCTAATTTTTAAAGTGAAGCAATCATTTACAATTGGGTGCTATTTAAGTTTCATTTTGAGGGCTTTAGAATCATATTTATATTTCTTTGATGTGCACCCGCTGCTGTAAACCTTGGTTCTAGATGATCATTGCTGGTGAAGTGACACCCCGACCCCATGTGCAAAAATGGGAGAAAGGGGTTGTGGATGGATGGATGCAATTAAAGGGGTTGTAAATGGATGAATGCAATTAAAAGGGTTGTGGATGGATGGATGCAATTAAAAGGGTTGTGGATGGATGGGTGCAATTTATACTTCATACTTTAGCACCAACCAGTGTCCATGTATAAGGATGACAGAATCGATTCTATTATAGGATTATCATACGTTACTTCACACTATTTGCTTATATTTTGTCAGGATGACTGTCTTTTCATTATGAAACACAGTTTAAACATACTAAATATAAGAAAAACCTCTGTATGATTGAACTGTAGACACTTTCAAATTATGTCTGATGTTTATCATGGGAATTCTGAGATTAGCGTGTTCATTTAGCTTTATGGCTGAAAATGTATTGTAACCAACTAGTTGACACTTTGCTATGGCTCAATCTGCTGATTTTTTTTTTTTTTTTTTTAATTATAAATTTTCTTCTTTATTTTTAAAGTATTCAGTTTGATGTTGCTATGTGTTTTATTAATAAATCCAGTTTATCCAGTATTTAAAGCATTGGCTTGCGCAGGAAACGTGTCTACTAGCTGTTTTGTTCTGCAGGAATTCCATTCCAGCAAAGGAAGACAAATACGTCAACTACTTTCTACAGAAAATTTAGGTATTTTAAGAAAAAGATGTAACCAAAGCATGTTTTTATTTTATTTACAGGTAGATGTCATTAAAAAAGCATACAAACAAGGATTAAGCAATGACAGTGACAGTAGGTTTGGAGAAGAAAATGTGTCACCAAAGGATGTTGGTCATAACATCTATATTCTGGCGCATCAGGTAACATTTTGTAGTTTCCTGCATTTTGATTAGTGAAAGATTTCCAGTATAATGCAATGTTCATATTAGGAAGTGCAGCTTGCATGGACAAAGATACTTATTTTTTGTACTGACATGTAAACTTAAGAGCAAGTTAATTCCTGATCGTATTCCTTGATATTATGTTATGTACAGTTTGCATCTTTAAGAATAAATTAGCTTGTGCATGTTAAAATGTAGCACCCCATAATGCAGTAAAATGCATTTTGAGTGATATTAAATACTGCAATTTCTTCCTGAATTGTGAGTGAAGGTAATTTACATTTATATAGTAATACAAACTAGTCTATTGATTGAGTGAAGTATAGAAAATGGTCTTTTGCCGGTGACTAGCTCTGTTTTTTTTTTTTAATGTAGCCCAACCTACCCATTAATCTGTTTCTTACTTATGCATGTTGCATAAACAAATTTACTGTATTCATTTTTAAATGTATTATAAGTAAAAGGCAGCACCAACATTTTTGATTAAAACAGTAGTATGAAACAGCCTCGCTACACAATTCACTGATCTTACCATGCTGGGGGCCATAAAAAGAGCAAATATACAGTGTTGTAGGTGAGACAGTAATGTAAATGTGGACACACCCACATTTATGTAAATGTGAACACACCCACATTTACACTGCTGTGCCTGCAGCAAATTGTAAACATCGAGATATTTTATTTTTATCTCTAAACAATATGGCAGCATACTGAAGTACTTCTGTTTTCTACAGTGGGGAAACTCTGCTACAGTAACTAATATTTGAGCAATCAAAGCAACATGTACAGAATCAGTTGATTTTTCATTTGCCAATTAGTAAAAGCAAAAAACAAACACTGACATCCAGTCATAAAAGACTGAGGGCCTGAGTCATAAGAACTTGGTACCTGGAGCTAAACACAAACAAAAATAATTGACGTTTGGGTAATCACAGGATGCTATATTCAAATAGCTCATAACTGAGCACAAGCTGTTTGTGCTTCATGCTTCCTAGTAGACTGATAAACATTTGAAGTAAATTCACATTGCTGAACTGCACAAGTCAGACTGCCCTATGGCTTAGCATTGCAAGTTGATACTTTCACAAATTTTGTGCATTTCTTGCATGGAAAACACATTTGTTGTGTTCACATTGTTCTGTGTGCAACAACTGCAATTTTTGTGAGCCATTTTCATGATATTCTTATAATTAAACAATCCTTTCCCAGCCATGGTCTGAGCTGATCCCCCGACTTACTCCCTTCCTAACATCACAGCAGCATCAGATTGTTGTGGTAGAGACATGCTGGGTGTGGTTTGTGTTAAGCCACACACATTGTGGCATACTGCAGCATGCCAATCCACTTATTAGCCATATGGGATCCATATCCGGGTGCCTTCTTTCTGAAGTAAAATTTTAGGGTGGGTTAAACACAAGCAGCATGATGCAGGCATCATAGTCTAGATAGCGGAAGATGCCTGCCTCTGGTTCTTCATTTACTGTTAAAGTCATTTGAAAATAGACTGTGAATTCTTATGATAGCTGGATTGTTTCACAGATGTTATACCTTTCATTAAAAAGTGACATGAGACATGAGACTTTTTTATTCCCATAGTGTTTGCCTCGTGACCAGTTAATCGGACCTTTTTTCTGCATGTTTACATACCATTTCCTTTATGTGATGTCTGTACGTCTCTGAATACTCTACCAGTGCATTCCAGCACTGTGCTAGAATCCTTTTATGTGTATGAACGCAGGTCAGTCAGTCTTCACTAGCAGCGTGCTACAGCTGTTAAGTCTGGCAGGTTTAGTAGTAGTAACTTAATTCTAACATTGGCCAAATGCCCTGCACCATCCTTATTAGTGTTAGACTACTTCGTAGAAAAGAAGTAAAAAAAATCAAAAATTAAAAAGGATTAGTATAAATCTTAAAATAATTATTTCATAATGGGATCGCCACCTGCTGGTATGAACATTGGTTCTAGGACATGGTCACTGTTGATGTCATACCACAACTGCATGAAAAAAGGGCATCAGTGCTGATACCAGAAATGGTCTTAAATTATGATATTCTCTTGGAAACATTTCTAATTTTTGAAGTGAGGAGTTCTTCTCTGATAAATTGTGTTTGAACAGAGGAACCAAGCAGGGCTG